>NC_132898.1:25864661-26099661 GCF_030463535.1 Salminus brasiliensis | reverse complement strand
GTCACATTCAACCCCGTCACATTCTTGAATCCGACTTGATTGACTGTCCTAATAATAATGTGAATCTGGCAGTTGTCCTTTGCGTTGTAATGACGAATGGGCCAATAGGAATGCTCCAAAAGGACTTCCAGCATCCAGCGTCATGGCAACTGTGGTATTTGGCCTTTAAGCAGGTGTGCTCTATACAGGTGAAGGGATGTGAGGTGAAGCGTGTCCCAATTCCTTGCCTTGAGCACTCGCACCCCTTTTATCCACCTTTCAACAACTTCATAAAAGTGCACTTTCAGGAAGGGCTTAGGGCTTGGGGCTTGGGGCGAGAATTGGGACAAGGTCTTAGGGTGGGGACTTTTCAAGCAGGAAGCAACCCAATGCAAAAATGTCCCACATTAGGCTCACACATTGTATGGGTGCCTTACTTTAGGGTGAATAAAGGACCCCAAATTCCGAGAATCACTCTACTCACAACAGATCTTGAGAACCGACCAGCAAAATGCTATTACTCCGGCTTCTGAACTGAAGAGGAAAGGAGAGTGAGAGTACGAGGAAGACCCAGATAGTGGGAGAAGAAGAGACAGAGGCACATAGAAAGAGGAAAAAGCCGTGATTTTCCAGCACAAGTACAGGCCTAGCGGTAACCTCGGATCACACAATAAAAGGACTGTAATTTGTTGTCATAAAAGACACAATTACTTGTGCTCTTTCAGAGATTTGCATGTCGGGCTGGCATGCCGGCGCTCCGTCTCCCACTCATGACCCTCTAGAACGTACAAATGACTCAAAATATTAGTATTATTATCGCCGGCGTTCCCCAGAGGTGCAGCGGCAGCAGCTGGCTTGTGCCTGTGTGAAGACGGAGCGCGACCGCGTCGGGCCGAGGAAAGCCGTTCTTGGTTCACCATTTCTTAAGCTAATCCAATTTTCCGCGGCCCGACAGAAGGATGAAACTTGGCCCAATATTATCTGTGGAGAGCAGAGTTTTCCTTCAACTTCAATTATGTTTCCCCTTCGTCGGAAATGTGTGGAATATTTTTTTCTTTCATCTTGTCCGGGGCTGCATTAGTTTATCGAGCGCACGGATTATCCCCCCGACGCTTTCCAAAGAGCATTATATGTCCCAAATGCAACTTCGGCCGTGGAACAGCTAACTCCCTGCTCCTGCATATGGAGGTGGTTCCAATAGATTGGTGCCTGTGGGACGTGGTTACAAAGTGCAGAAAGAGGACTTCTCACTCAGGGCAGACAGAGCTGACTGCCTGCTTCGTATCTGTATGGAGGGAATTAGCCTCCCTGGCAGATGCGCTTCCTTTATGTGGAACATATTCGCTGGAGAAGCGAGGCGAAGAGCATAGAATTAAAGAAATATGTAGATAAGCAGCTTATCTTTTGCACAGGCAGATCTATTATGTTTGGATCTATGGGAAATAAACCATGGCTGTTGCTGGACCGTTACACCAGGGGTGCCTGGGCATGTTCCTCCAGAACAGGGATGAAGGTCAGATTCCTGCACCGGTTGTTTTTCCTGTTTGAACACACCTGACTGAACCTGAGCAGGTTTTTGAAGTGCTGGACTCCAGCCCTCGGTGCCCCATTGCTGCTCCAGAATGTAGCTGTATCCCTGTTCCATAGGTCAGTAGTTCCTAACCCTGATCCTGGACTACGACCTGCCCTGCAAATTGTAGTGTTTACCCTGGGGGTGTTAGAGTAGGAATGCACCCGCAAATTTGCAGGACAGGGGATGTCAAGGGTCAGGAACCCCTGGCATCCATGAGTCAGGGTCACGGTGGGTCCCGAGCCTACCCGGAATCATTGGGCGCAAGGCAGGAACGTCCCCTGGACAGGGCATCGGTGGCAGTCCTTTTTTTTTTATATCCTTGCCCAATATGTATTGTACTGTGGGCCTCTGTAGCTCAGTGATTAGAGCTCTGGATTATAAGTCACATGGTTTTGGGTTCGCCTCCCAGGTTTGATGAACTGCCACGGCTGGACCCTTGAGCAAGGCCCTTAACCCTCTCTGTTCCAGGGTAGCTGTATCAGAGTACTAACTGTCCGTTGTGGACAAAGAATGTTTTGACTGATGTACCGATAATGAACTTCTTGCCTTATTGAGTGCTGCCCAGTGGCCATTACCCATGGGTCATTGATGCCAGAGGGGAATGACAACTTTGGGGAGTGGTACAGAGCAAGCAATGCAGCTCTGTGGAGCAGTGAACCTGTAATGAATTCTCCTAAGTCTCCTAATCCAGTCCATGCCACAACATCTCACTAGCGTCACCCAAGGGTGATTATTCCCGCTAATAGGTAGGTGTGCACACACACATATACACTGCTCTAGTTTCCATATTGACTTGTTTGTTTTGGTTGGCAAAACGGTGGGGGGGGGGGGGGGGGGGGGGGTCTCATGGGAAAGCATCAGCATATGCCAGCACTGTTCTGAAACACTGCTTCAGTGTCAAGGACATAGCTTAAGCAAACATGCTAACCTGGCTAATGATGAATGAATGGAAGTGAGTTGCCACTAGTTGGCATGAATTCCCTGACATAATGCTAACTAATGGAAGCACGGCTTCTACCACGTCATAGATGCTTCAGCATTCGGTTTGGTGGAAGTCGTAGAGGTTCTAAAAAGAACCCTAGGAGAAGAACCATTTTTTAGAACCGTTTCTGGAAAGGAGTGAGATTTACAAGGCTGGCAAGCTTTCTTTGAGAATTACACATTTTAGACTACACTGTAAGCAAAAAGGGCTCAGTATGGAACTAAAAAAATGGTTTTCTGATAGCAATAGTGGTTCTATCCAGGACCTTTTACAAAAGATTTGAAGATCTGGATTGCAATTAATGAAGAACCCTGGAAGAACCCTTTTTTTTGAAGATTCTACCTTCATCTGCCCAACTCAATCAATTAGCTTGTTCATTGTATCTAATGAACCTCAAGCCATAACACAGAGCTCAGACCACTGACCACTCTGCCTGGCCATTTATAGCACTGGACGCTATAAAAAAACTACAACTACATTCACATTAGATACAGCAAAGTTATACGGCAGTGCTCCATGACCTCAAATGTGCAGGTAAGGGTATAACAGGGGTCAGGAACCCCTGGCATCTCGAACAGTTCCCAGGGGTTTGAAACCTGGGTCATAGGTATTCAAACACCTAGTAGAGGGGGAAGGAATTGCGAGGGGGTGGGCTCAGGCTCGGGCTTGGGCTCACATGGGTAACCAGCCATGATATTCTTACCTGGTAGCCCTGGCCAAGCCTGCTGTTCCCCGAAAAAACGAAAGCTGAGCCACCAAACAACCCGTGGTATGAATATCGAGACGAGAGTGTGTAGTAAGAGTGTGTGAATTCTGCATGCTGTAGTGGTTTTTCTCACAATGCCAAAGTGTGAAAAGGGCCTATTCATACAACTTAGCATTCTAGGCTTTTTACATAGAGATGAATACGCTTCGTTAAGCTTTTCTGCCAACCTAGCAGATCTGTTTCATCTAGCTGTACGTGAAGCAGGCTAGGCTAATGCAGTTAGCATGTAGGAGGGAGCGCACTCACAGCTCTCAGCTCGCAGCAGCCCCCTCATTAGAGTGTGAATATTCACAGGGCACAAACACTCAGCGGGGATCCGCATGCATCATCAATGTGATGGATTATTGCTCCCTCTGTGAAGGAAAATAATTACACACGGCGGTAATTAACAAATACAGAGTGCAATAAAACAGGGCCATGAGCTCATGGTCGAAGTGGAAGATTCAGCTTTGAGAAGAACCAGAGAACTCTTTTGTTTCTTTATAGTTCTGCAGTGGAGTTACACCTTAGTGCAGTCCTCCTGCAGTGGAGTTAGACTGTAGTGCAGTTCTCCTGCAGTGGAGTTACACCTTAGTACAGTTCTCCTGCAGTGGAGTTGTGCTGTAGTACAGTTGTCCTGCAGTGGAGTTACGCTGTAGTACAGTTGTCCTGCAGTGGAGCTACACTCTAGTACAGTTCTCCTGCAGTGGAGTTATGCTGTAGTGCAGTTCTCCTGCAGTGGAGTTACGCTATAGTACAGTTGTCCTGCAGTGGCGTTACACCTTAGTACAGTTCTCCTGCAGTGGAGCTACGCTCTAGTACAGTTCTCCTGCAGTGGAGTTGTGCTGTAGTACAGTTCTCCTGCAGTGGAGTTACACCTTAGTACAGTTCTCCTGCAGCGGAGTTACACCTTAGTACAGTTCTCCTGCAGTGGAGCTACGCTCTAGTACAGTTCTCCTGCAGTGGAGTTGTGCTGTAGTACAGTTCTCCTGCAGTGGAGTTACACCTTAGTACAGTTCTCCTGCAGCGGAGTTACACCTTAGTACAGTTCTCCTGCAGTGGAGCTACGCTCTAGTACAGTTCTCCTGCAGTGGAGTTGTGCTGTAGTACAGTTCTCCAGCAGTGAAATTACACTCTAGTACAGTTCTCCTGCAGTGGAGTTATGCTGTAGTACAGTTGTCCTGCAGTGGAGTTGTGCTGTAGTACAGTTGTCCTGCAGTGGAGCTACACTCTAGTACAGGTCTCCTGCAGTGGAGTTACTTCTCAGTACAGTTCTCCTGCAGTGGAGTTAGACTCTCGTACAGTTGTCCTGCAGTGGAGTTGTCCTGTAGTACAATTGTCCTGCAGTGGAGTTATGCTGTAGTACAGTTGTCTTGCAGTGGAGTTGCGCTGTAGTACAGTTGTCCTGCAGTGGAGTTATGCTATAGTACAGTTGTCCTGCAGTGGCGTTACACAGTACTGATCTCTCTCTCTCTCTCTCTCTCTCTCTCTCTCTCTCTCTCTTTCTCTCTCTCTCTCTCTCTCTCTCTCTCTCTCTCTCTCTCTCTCACTCACTCATTCTCATTTGTCTTTCAGTTCCTCGAGTCTGAAATAGTTCAGCAATAGAGACGATGTTTCGTTAAATTCTGGAACTCCTCATTTGAACCCTTACAAACTCTGTTCATTTAGCAAGACGTTCTCCACAGCACTCTGTCTTTTCTGTGGAAAAGTATGCCTGCATATTACGTGGTTTCTGAGAATTTGCTTTCACGGTTCCTGTGTTTTTTTAGCTCCTTCAACCACTCGCCAAACAAATGCCTCTGTCTTCGCCTACCCGAGAGAGCACTGCCAGTGAAGTGCCTTAAGGATGCTTGTAGCTACGTAGCAGGGGTACTCTGCTCACCTTCAGTATAGAAAGACTGTTCTCCAGTGACCTCTGATCTGAGATACTTGAGTGACTTCTGACTGTGAGAGAGTGAACTCAGACTGACCTGTCTGACCAGCATGGGCCTAGAGCAGCAACATAGGAGAGGAAAGTGAGATGTGTATAAAACACTAACTGTAGTTTCTCTGTACTGAGAAAGTTACTCATGGTGTGTCCAGTTACTTATGTCATGTCCAGGCAGGATATAATAAATGCTGAACATTTATACAGCAGCCATTAATAATCACTGCCTGTGTGGCAGCCTCAACACTACAGTTACACTCTAGCACAGTTCTCCTCAAGTTGAGTTATGATGTAGTCCAGTTCCCCTGCAGTAAAGTTATAGTCTAGTACAGTTCTCCGGACGAAGAGTTATAATCTAGTACATTTCTCCAGCAGTGGAGTTACACCTTAGTGCAGTTCTTCTGCAGTGGAGTTATGCTCTAGTACAGTTCTCCTACAGTAGAGTTACAATTTAGTGCAGATCTCCTGCAGTATAGTTAAATTCTAGTACAGTTCTTTTACAGTGGACTTACATTCTAGTACAGTTCACCTGCAGTGAAGTTACACCTTAGTAGAGTTCTACTGCAGTGTAGTTAGACTCTAGTACAGTTCTCCAGCAGTAGGTATATTCTAGTACAGTTCTACTGAAGTAGAACTACATTATAGTACAGTTATCCTACAGTGGACTCAGATTCTAGTGCAGTTTTCCTGCAATAGAGTAATACTCTAGTACAGTTCTCCTACAGTGGATTTCCATTCTAGTATAGTTCTCCCACAGGTGGCTTACATTCTAGTAAAGTTCTCATGCAGTGGGGTTACATTATAGTACAGTTCCACTACAGCGGACTTCATTCTAGTACAGTTCTACTACAATGGACTTCATTCTAGTACAGTTTTACTACAGTGGACTTCCATTCTAGTACAGTTCTCTCACAGGTAGCTTACATGTTAGTACAGTTCGCATGCAGTGGAGTTACATTCTAGTACAGTTCTACTACAGTGGACTTCCATTCTAGTACAGTTCTCTCACAGGTAGCTTACATGTTAGTACAGTTCGCATGCAGTGGAGTTACATTCTAGTACAGTTCTCCCTCAGTAGAGTTACACTCTAGTACATTTCTAATGTAGTGAACTTACACTCTAGCTAGTGGCGCTACACCCTAATACTTGGAGTGAAGTTACATTGTAGTACAGGTCTCCTTAAGTGGTGTTACACCTTTGTGCTCCTAGAGTGGAGTCAAACTCTAGTACAGTTCTCCTGGAGTGGAGGTGGACTACAGTGGCCCTGCTTCCCCCTGGTCTTCTCCTTCTGCTGTTAGGGTACTATGAAGTGTTTCCATTCAATAAGACTGCAGTGAAGAACAGTTTGGCTGTTCAGAATACTGCTCCATTATGCCATCTGTTTTTCTCTCTCACTTGTCTGCACACACACACACTCATATTCACACACTCACTGTTCCAGTGGCTGAGCGAAAGAGCACAGAGGTTAACGAGCGATAATCTGACTTCATTAATTAGCCCTGGATGCCACATCCAGCCTATGTAATTGCAAGGAATGCACGAGATGTGTGTATTTGTTTGTGTGTGTGTGTGTGTGTGTGTGTGTGTGTGTGTGTTCTGACGTGCGCATGTCTGGAAAGTCCGGCAGGTACGACAGTGATGTGAAAGATGTGTGTGTGCGTGTGTGTTATATCACACATGTGGACACCATACATTCGGAAGGCCTATGACCTATAATGACAGCTAATGCCATCCCAGGTGTATGGACTCACAAGGTGCATTTTAATGCCCACTTCTTTGTCCTCTCGCACTCCCACTCTCCCTCTCTCTCTCTCTCTCTCTCTCTCTCTCTGTTTTGCTCTTAACAGGCAGAGTGTGCCTCTCTAATAACCTCTGGCTGTTCCACAGTCTCAACTGATTAGTGTGTGGGGGTTTCAGTAGATTTGTAGCTGTCAACGTCCTTGGATTATTGGTTCGTGAGCCTTTTCTGCTCTCTCTCTCTCTCGCGCACATACGCGTGCTCTCTCAGATGCAGTTTTCGGTCAGATGCAGTTTTACCACCCTGTTTACCACCCTGTTACTTTACCTCATAAAAAGAAAAAAACAATAAGCTCTGCCCCCTGTATTGGCTCGTTTATGGAGACGGTGATAGCCCACAGAACCCCCTAAGGATGTTTGTAGCTACATAGCAGGGGTACTCTGCTCACCTTCAGTATAGAAAGACTGTTCTCCAGTGACCTCTGATCTGAGATACTTGAGTGACTTCTGACTGTGAGGGAGTGAACTCAGACTGACCTGTCTGACCAGCATGGGTCTAGAGCAGCAACATAGGAGAGGAAAGTGAGATGGGTATAAAACACTACCTGGAGTTTCTCTGTACTGAGAAAGTTACTCATGTTGTGTCCAGTTACTTATGTCATGTCCAGGCAGGATATAATAAATACTGAACATTTATACAGCAGCCATTAATAATCACTGCCTGTGTGGCAGCCTCAACACTACAGTGGAGTTATACTCTAGCACAGTTCTCCTCAAGCTGAGTTATGCTCTAGTCAGATGCAGTTTTACCACCCTGTTTACCACCCTGTTACTTTACCTCATAAAAAGAAAAACACAATAAGCTCTGCCCTCATTGGCTCGTTTACGGAGACGGTAATAGCCCCCCCTTAAGGATGCTTGTAGCTACGTAGCAGGGGTACTATATTATACACATAGTTTTAACAATGTCCTCTCGTTGTGTCATCTCAGCACGATGTGCTGTTGGTGAGCTGAAGAGAATGTAGCCAGTTAGCTTTTAGCCTTGCCCTCAATTTTCTTGACAACACAAACAACCAGGGCTTTCCCTTCTGATGTGCACAGTGCCATCGTCACAAGGCCTGGTACCCGTAGCAACCTGTATTCCCAAAACTATAACGAGTCTGGAGGTGATTACCTGCTCTCCAGTATCTTGGGCTTTCTCAAGTGGGCGGGGCTTATGTCAATTTTGAGGGCATGAATAGAATCAGTCAAGACTGTGATGTAACAGTTTTGGTTGTTTGGAATTGGCCCCTTTTCCAGCTCTGGGTCGGTTCTGCTGGATTCTCTTTTGAAGGAAGAACAACAGTGTTTAAGTTACCATATATAAAGTACATAATATGGACAAAAGTATCGGGACACCTGCTCAATCATAGTTTCTGTTTAGGGAAGAAGGTTTTCTAGATAGTGAGGTCAGGATGTTGGATGATCACCACCCCACCCCACCTCATCATTCCCAACTCCTCAACTCATCCCAAAAGAATTGGATGGAGCACCATCCATCATTCCAGAATACACAGTTCCACTACTTCACAGCTCAATGCTGGGGGGCTTTATACCCCTCTAGCCCACGGCTGGCATTAGGCAGCATGGTGCCAACAGATTCATCTTTATTTGCTCCAGAGAGTTCTATTCTATTGTATTGGCAGCACTTCTCTACACGGACTAGATGTGTATTTGCTGAATGTGTTTATTAGAAAGGGTGTCCACAAACATTTGAACACATAGTGTATGAACCACAAATATGACAAATGCCCAAGACCTAGTTGCTAGTAGCCAAGAGAGAATGCTTTTGTGGGTGGAGCATGGGTAGGATGGTAGTCTTTATGATGCAGATCTCTGCAGAAGGCCACGTGTCTTCATTAAACCCACTATCTCTCCAGCTTTGATCTGACAAACAAGCCGGAGAATGAAGGAGGACCCATTATTAGCTCTGATCTAGGATCAGATACTCCCTGCACTCAAATCTGGCCTTCATTAGGGCCTGCGTTGCACTGGATAACCCCTGGACAGCGATCATAACCTGACGTCTGGTACAGATATGAGCCTGCGGGTCAATAAGTTCACTGGAGAGCATCTCAGAGAAACAATGGGCCCTGAATTATTGAGGGCTTCCTTTCAGATGGAGCGTATCCTCAAGTCTTAATGGATGCTCTGCTAAAAGGCTAAATGGAAAAAAAATAAAGCAGCAAATGTAAATTATTCCTGAGTTAAAGGAGAGGACAGCCTCCCCCTCCTTCAGCTTTCAGAGCGCATTTCCACAGACATGGAGCGTGAACTGGTCCCTTTGAATCAGGTACGCCCACACACACACACACACACACACTCACAGATGCCATCAGGGGGACATATTGCTCCTGCCTTTCGATCAATTCCTCGTTGCCGGAGCGCAGGATGGCTTTGCTCTCGTCTTGCTGTTCTCAGTCGATACGGACACGGCCTCTGACACAGCCTGCAGAGAACAGCACCTGCGGACCAGCGCGTCCACATCTCTCTCTTTCATCCGTTCTTTCTCCACTCCATTTCTCTCTATCCTCTGGCCTGGCCCTCCCCTGACCTCCTCTGCTGCTCACTTACTCTCGAGTCTTTCGCTCGCATCCCCACACAACTCCAGTCTGTGTGACCACACCCATATTTAGAAGCAGGGTGTTTGTGGACACCCTCCGCAGCCGCATTCGGCTACTTTAAGTTGCACCCATTGCTGATACTGATGTGCCATTTTTCCTGTATGGCCTAACCCAGCATAACCCTCTCAGAGGTATGCTCCTGCTAATACTTTGTACTTCCAAGCACTGGCCACTTTATCGGAAACACCAATATATTATATTGAGTCACTGGCCACTTTATCAGAAACACTTGTACACTTGTATTTCCACCCACTGGCCACGGCCACTTTACTAGAAACCCCAGACTTGTACTTTCACTCACTGGACACATCTACATTTTCCTTCTAGTCACTAGTCTAGTCAGAAACGTCTAAATTGTACTTTCAGTCACTGGCCACTTTATTAGAAACACATACCTTGTACTTCCTCCTGGCCACTTTATTAGAAACACATACCTTGTACTTCCCCCTGGTCACTTTATTAAAAACACATGCCTTGTATTTCCACCCACTGTCCACAGCCACTTTACTAGAAACAACAGACTTGTAATTCCACTCACTGGCCACTTTATTGGAAACATCTACATTGTCCTTCTAGTCACTGGCCTCTTTATTAGAAACACTTGCACAGTCAGGATTGGCTAGGTTAGATAAATATCGTCTGATTGCAGATACATAACTGAGCATTCTACTTTATAATATACATATTTTTTATCTATCTATCTATCTATATATATATATATATATATATATATATATATATATATATATCATATAACATATATATCATATTTACCATATAATTGACCTGTGTGGTCCTATTTGTGTGTTTCAATAGCTTTGAATGTGCATCAGCCTGTTCATTCTAATGACCAATTCAGAGCCTTTCTCTCTCTATCTCTCTCTCTCTCTCTCTCTCTCTCTCTGCTGAGGTTTTTAATGCGTGTCTCTCACACTATTGTTTATTAAGAGACTGCATGCTGCTCTTGCCCTGCCAGGTGGCTGTTATGCATTTGTCGGGTGTCTTTTAACTCGCCGGAAGGCCAGAGTCACAATAAGCTACAACACAGCGTGCCAAAGTCCTTGTCCGCATCACGTCGCTCTCATGTACCTTTAGAAACAGCTCTTGTTGATGAAAATGTGACTGTGCATTAATAACATATGCAACAGGTACATGGAGCGCCGTGGAGCCACTGCGAGTTGTAAGCTATACGCTAATGTGCTAATTATTCAGCATATGCAGCAGGAGTGCTGACACGTTGGGTGATAGGAGCGCTGCTCATTCTTTTGACATCCTTTTGAAGACTCAAATGATGGTTTTGGGGTGTTAAAAGATAGCATCTGCTCTCCACGCTTTCTCTGAAGATGAAACCGTGAGGCGACGCAGGGAAATTACAGTGCTTTGCGGAAGGAGGGGACCACTGTGTGGGTTATTAGAATCAGTGTCACGCTGTGCTTAATATTGTACATTACAGACTATTACGACTGGTGCCAGAGAACAGACGCCCCATTACTCATCCACATTCTTTCTCTCTCTGCCATTCTGCCATCTGCAGTCTCCAAAATCAGCCAGTTAAAGGCCTGATAAGTCTGTTAAATGATAACCATAGCTGTCCCTTACCTACTTATCAGTGCACTGTGTACCTATACTCAGAGGCCACTTAATTAGAAACACCTACACTGTACTTCCACTCACTGGCCACTTTATCAGAAACGCCTACACTGTACTTCCACTCACTGGCCACTTTATCAGAAACGCCTACACTGTACTTCCACTCACTGGCCACTTTATCAGAAACGCCTTCATTGTATGTCCACTCACTGGCCACTTTATTAGACATGTATTTTCACATATTGGCCACTTTATTAGAAACACCTCAGTTGTATTTCCACTCTTCTGCCACTGTGTTAGAAACATCGACGCTGTACTTCCACTCACTGGCCACTTTATCAGAAATGCCTACACTGTACTTTCAGTCACTGGCCACTTTATCAGAAACGCCTTCATTATATGTCCACTAACTGGCCACTTCATCAAAAACGCCCCAGTTGTATTTTTGCATATTGCCCACTTTATTTGAAACATCTACATTGTGCTTCCACTTACTGGCCACTTTATCAGAAACGCCAACATTGTACTTCCACTCACTGGCCACTTTATTAGAAACACCTACTCTGCATTTTCACATATTGGCCACTTTATTAGAAACACCTCAGTTGTATTTCCACTCTCCTGCCACTGTATTAGAAACACTGTACTTCCACTCACTGGCCACTTTATCAGAAACACCTACCCTGTACTTACACCAGCAAGGTGGAGTTGCGAGGCGGGGTTTCTGATAAAGTGGCCAGAGAGTGAATGTTCGACTTAAACGGGAATTTCGCCAATTATTCTACATTTCTGGATAATTCCAGAATTTTTGTCTATAGGCTGATTAATGTATGTGGAATTTTGGGAAAATTGTTGGAATTCCAATTGGAATCAGTTGGTGATTGGTCGATGATTCTGCCAACATAGCTGTCCAGAAGCACAAAGTAAAGATGGAGTTTGTTGTGATCAAGTTTTTAATCCACTGTGACGGAACATCAGGCCCTCGGCACCATTAAGATCCGAAAAATAATCTATTCCCAAACCTTCCCGAACTGGAGATTTAATAGCTGCTGATTGAGTTACAGTGGTGTTGATTAAGATAACAAGAGAGTATGACTTTACCACAAGCATCTCTCTCTCTCTCTCTCTCTCTCTCTCTCTCTCTGTCAGCATCACCAAGTGTAACTGTGCTTATTTACAAACTACTAGGAGGAAGATAAATAATTCAGATCCATTACATTCCATAATCCCCCATGTAAACCGCAGAGATAAGAACATCCCCACATAAATATTGACTAAGTGGTGACAGTCCCTGTTTATGCAGAGTGAATATACGAGTGAACCGTTGTTTAGCTACAGCTGAATCAGTGCAGAACTGCAGTGATATAGTGGAGAATACTGCGAAACTCTCTCTAAAAAGATTATTTAGATTTTGTTATATAATAACAGTTTATAATATCATTCTTAAGGTTAATAATAATTAGTTTGTCGTTGTCATCCCTTTTTCTCTCAATACGGTACTGGCAATTACCCCACCCTGTTGTAGTGCCCCTAAAACTAGCAATGCTCCCAACTTCAGTACATGCAAAGCCAGCCCTCATCTCTTTTAAGGCCTGGCAGCAGACACGCTTGGAGGAAAGCAACGGGTCCCCAGCTCCACCACACCAGCTCACAGGCGCCTGGGTTAGCCACTCAAGAGCTAAGAGAGCACCCGGAGAGAGCACGGCCAATTGTGCTCTCTCAGACTTCGGCTGCTGATGGCAAAGCTGCATTGGTTCGGGATTCCAAACTGGAGACCTTTTATTGTTGTACCGTTGAAACTATAGCGGTGCATCCAACAATAAGGGCAGCACAGAGCTTCTTTTATACAGTGTTAGAAACACAGTAGCCCACAGAAAGCTCTGGTTCCACATGCTGACCCATTTTACTGACCAGTGAGGACATTCTATTGTTATATATATCTTTTTAATATGGGCAAAAGTATTGGGACACTATATCATTCATTGTGATTCTTCTGAAATCAAGGGTATTTAAAAGGTGCTATCCTGCTTTTGTTGGAGTAACTGTCTCCACTGTCCAGGGAAGATGGTTTTCTACTCGTTTCTCGAGCATTGCTGTGAGGATTTGACAGCATTCAGCGAGAAGAGCAGCGTTAATGAGGGTAGAATGTTGGATGCTGCCACCCCACCTCATCTCTGACTCCCCTCCCCAAGTCATCCAGCCATCAATCACACAGTTCCACTGCTCCACAGTTGGAAGGCTGCAACCTGATTGGCTGCCTTGCATTGAGCCCCAGTCAGAAGGCAGGCTGTGCTGAAATAGTCCTTATAACATCAGTGTGAATGGGCAGGGCTAAACTGTGGTAGGATGAATAGGTGGCTATACAGTACATAATGTAATGATTCCTGGATCTGATGATTTTCCTATTTCCAAAAAAGAGAGGAGCCTGTGGTTTTCCTTGCGCTGGGCCCTTTAAAGAACACAGGGTTAATGCCTTCGGGATCAGACTGTAAAAACAGCTGATCCTCATTTTGTGCTCATTCTTCTGAATCGTACTCTGATCCGTAAATCGCAGGCGGGAAACGCCTCCGAGCTCTCTTATTTCACGCGGCGTGTGTATGAACGTGTGAACGCTGGCGGAGAGGGAAGTGTAGAGGAAGTGTGCAGTGTTGTTTTTGTCACACTCATCCACAGAGTGTGACATGGGCCTAGAGCCAGCCTGCTGGTGAGGGACATGTAGAACTAAATGGTGAGAGAAAAAAAGAGAGAGAGAAAGAGAGAGAGGGAGAGAGAGGGAGAGAGAGAGAGAGAGAGAGAGAGAGAGAGAGAGAGAGGGAGGGAGAGGGGAGATGGGGAGGGGGGGGACTACAGGACTGAATTCTGAATGCTGGGCCAAAAAAAAAAAGAGCAAAAAGAATAAAGTGCTTACTGCAAGCACAAAAACTGAGCAGTCACACAGAGAGCTCGCTTTTAACGAGAGAGAGAGAGAGAGAGAGAGAGAGAGAGAGAGAGAGAGAGAGAGAGATGTAGAGCTGAATAGAGATAGAAACTTGAAACTGAAAGGAAACATAATGGAAACAGTATTCACTTTTAATAAATCTCTCTCTCTCTCTCTCTCTCTCTCTCTCTCTTTCTTTCACTCTTTCTCTCTCTCTCTCTCTCTCTCTCTCTCTCTCTCTCTCTCTCTTTCTTTCACTCTTTCTCTCTCTCTTTTTCTTTCCTTCTCTCTCTCTCCCTTCGTGCTCGTCCTCATTCTCTCTCTCTCTCTCTCTCTCTCATACACTCTCTCTTTCTCTCCCTTGATATTTTTCTCAACCCTTCTCACACTTCTCTTTCTCCCTTCTTACTCATCCTATTTACTTATTCTCTCTCTCTCTCTCTCTCTCTCTATATATATATATATATATATATATATGTATATCTATGCCTCTTTCACATCTATTTCGCTCATTCTTTTTCCCTTTCTCTTTCGCTCACCCTCTCTCTCTCTTCCTTTGTTCTCTTTCTCGCTCCCTTTCGTCCTCCTCTCTCTCTTGCTCTTCCTCTTTCCCACTTTTCTCATTTTCTCTCTCCACATCTTCCTCTCTCTCTCTTCCTCCATCCTCCTCCTCACCCCCTTTCACCCTCCTCTCCTCTTTATTGCCCCTCTTTCGCCCTCCTCTCTCTCTCTTTTCTCATTTTCTCTTTCTCCACATCTTCCTATCTCTCTCTCTCTCTCTCTCTCTCTCTCTCTCTCTCTCAATTTCCAGTTTTCTGTCTCCTTCTGCCTCTGTCCCATCTTCTCTCATCCCCCTCTCACCTCTTCTCTCTTTCTCTCTCTCTCTCTCTCTCTCTCTCTCTCTCTCTCTCTCTTTCTTTCAACCTCTCTCTCCTTTCTCTCTCCTTCTCCCCTACTATTTTCTCTCTCCCTTCTTGCTCATCCTATTTATTCTCTCTCTCTCTCTCTCTCTATATATATATATATATATATATATGTATATCTATGCCTCTTTCACATCTATTTCGCTCATTCTTTTTCCCTTTCTCTTTCGCTCACCCTCTCTCTCTTGCTCTTCCTCTTTCCCACTTTTCTCATTTTCTTTCTCTCCACATCTTCCTCTCTCTCTCTCTCCCCTCTCTCTTCCTCCATCCTCCTCCTCACCCCCTTTCACCCTCCTCTCCTCTTTCTTGCCCCTCTTTCGCCCTCCTCTCTCTCTTGCTCTTCCTCTTTCCCACTTTTCTCATTTTCTCTCTCTCCACATCTTCCTCTCTCTATCTCTCCCCTCTCTTCCTCCATCCTCCTCCTCACCCCCTTTCACCCTCCTCTCCTCTTTCTTGCCCCTCTTTCGCCCTCCTCTCTCTCTCTTTTCTCATTTTCTCTTTCTCCACATCTTCCTATCTCTCTCTCTCTCTCTCTCTCTCTCTCTCACCACATATTAAGATCAGCTAATCTCATACATTTGGCCAAACACTGTTGTTCGTTTACTACATGCCTCATTCCTTTCTCCCCCTTTTCCTCCCGAGCTGCCTGTGGATCCGCAATCCATCACTTCAGCAAACAACCCAACCTCATTTAACGTCACAGGAGAGCGTAAGCCTACCGACGGCTCTGCGGGATAAAAGCCAATTTCAACAGGACGGCTCCAAGTCGACAGGGCAAACAGCGCTTAATTACTTAAGCCTTCACACACTGTACGCCGCTGTCCTGGCGGAGGTCGCCTAAGCCAAGAGGCTTCCACTGAGCAGAGCTTCAATGTAAATGTGTGCCCCCCCCCCCTGTTGAAGCTGTGTGACAGAGCTAAGAGGCTCCTTGGCTGTTATCTTGCTATTTTTCCATCCTATAAAAAGAATAAGTTCTTAACATTAAGCATTCATATGTGTTCAAGAGCCAGAGGAACACAAATTAGCCATGCTAACAGTCTCCTATCCACTTCCTTTCATTGTTAGCATCACCAGCATTCAGAAAGATTGGCAGCACTGGCTAAAGCATTATACATTTTTAATTCTTTATTTTTTAATGATTGTAGCCATTTTTATTTCTCCACAAAACTACTTTAAGGTAACTAACGATTTAGCCGGTGCAGCTAATGTTTCTGAATGCTGATGATGCTAACAATGAAAGTAATGCTAGCATTCAGAAACATTAGCTGCACTGGCTAAAGCATTAGTGCTAGTAGTGCTAGCTAAATTGTTCATTCTTTATTTTTATTTTTTGTAAGATTATTTTCTATAATTATGGCTACATTATTTTTTAGCAATGTTTATTTCTCCACACAAATACAAAATCATAGAGCATAACAGGTAATGCTTTAGCTACGGCTAAACTTCTGAAGGGTAACGTTGCTAACAGTTCCCCAGTTATTTTTATTGTTCACCATTTAGAAATATTAGCAGCACTGGCTAAAGCATTATGACTTTTTAAATCTTTATTTTTATTCATTTTAGCCATTTTCATTTCTCACTCCACACTATAACAACATTGTATAGCTTAAAGTTAATGCTTTAGCCAGTGCAGCTAATTCTTCTGAATGCTAGCATTGCTAACAGGTTCCCATTACATTTTTCATTCATTGTTAGCAACACCAGCATTCAGAAACTTTAGCAGCTTTGGCTAAATCATTATATGTTTTTAAATCTTTTTAGCCATTTGTATTTCTCAGTCCACACTTATAAAAGCTTAACGCTTAAAGGTAGATGATGCTTTAGCCAGTGCAGCTAATGTTTCTGTATGCTAATGTTGTAATTGTTACCCATTTCATTTTTATCAATTGTTAGCAACATCAACATTCACTGGCTAAAGCATTATACAATTTTTAGTTCTTTATTTTAAATGAAATTAGCCATGTTTACTTCTCTACACAACTACAACATCTTTACACTTTAAGGGAATGCTTTAGCCAGTGCAGCTAATCTTTCTGAATGCTAGCATTGCTAACAGGTTCCCATCCAATTTTTCATGCATTGTTAGCAACACTAGCATTCAGAAATTTTAGCCGCATTGGCCAAACAATTATACATTTTTATTTTTTACTAATTTTGCCATTTTTTACTTCTCAGTCCACACTACTATAAAAGCTTAATGCTTGAAGGTAGCAAATTCTTTAGCCAGTGCAGCTAATGTTTATGTATGCTAATGTTGTATTTTTTTTTTTTTTTTTTTTTTTTATATATATATATTATTATTATTATTTTTTTTTTTTTTTTTTTACTAATTTAGACCAAATTTTAAATTTATCCTGAATAGCAAATAAACATGATCCGAGCATCCGAACCTAACAGCTGATCTTAGACCAGCCTTTTTGACTTCTACATTATAATACATGCAATGGCATGGCTTGAGTGTACCTGATACTAGATCAGACCCGATGAGATAAATAAATAATACATAGAAAATGCAGTGCTAGCAACTCCACAGTTTCTGTATATATGTTTGTTGTTCCTCTCAACATAATCTGCTATGTTGTGGCACCCTAATTATGACATTATTAACACATAACACATAACACATAAACACATAAACACATAAAGACAAATAAGACGTGACTGAAGTCAGTCAGTGTTTTTTAAAATCTGAGACCAGTAGGCCTGGCTCCCAGACTGTGAATGCAGGCCTCTGTGCGCAGTCCTGCTGGAGATTTAGCATTCAGAACAGGGCTCCTGAGGAGGGCTTCTGTTCAGAGACGTGGCATTTTTCCCCATTTGCAAGAGAACAGAAGTAGAAATAATTAACAATTAGAGGTCTACAGTAATTACTGACATTTTTCTATACTATTTCAGTGTAATTACATCGTTAAGCCGTGCATGCTGTGCTTTCAAGTACATTTTGTACTATTGCTAGCTTTGCGGAATGAAAATGCAGAAATCCCATTCAATCCAAAGGGAAATTATAGCGTACATCATGTAATTGTATCCTGATTTATGGGTAGAGGCTGAGCATTCATGATTGAATGAATGTAACTTTATAGAGACTGTGGTTTGGATCTATAGATGTAGCTTCACTGAAAAATACAAAACAAAAAAGCTTTTGCTGTTTTTTATTTTTTTGATATAATCATAATAAATTATTCTGAGAGTTGTTCAATACATTGTGTCAACAGTTCTTGATAAATAGACCACTAGAAATGCTCCAAAATCACTTTTTTTGGGGGGAAACATCTGTTTACTTCAACTTTCATTGAAATTCAAGAAGACCTTTTCTTGGTCCTGTAAAGTCTTGATTTTGGACACCAGCAAAACCAGCATAAAGTATTTGTTTGAACAAAACACATATGCGACATTTAGCAGATGCTCTTCCACAGAGCAACTTAAGATAAGATAATAAGATAAGATAATCCTTTATTAGTCCCACAGTGGGGAAATTCTCACGACATTTACCAAAGTGCTTCACTGTTCACTCGGAAAAAAATCCCTTAGCTAGTTTGTAACGGCTAGGATCCAAAGATACCGCTAAGCTTAGATACCACTAAATACAGTGTGGTAAAGTCAGTATGGAGACCATAGTACTCGACACTACACTTTACCCAAGTACTCTCGGAAGAGGTGGGCCTTCGGTCGGCGTTTGAAGACAGCGAGCGACTCTGCCGTTCGGACACCCAGGGAAAGTTCGTTCCACCACTTCGGAAATGGGACAGAAAACAGCCTGGACGCTCGTCTTCCGTGGATTTTAGATTTTGGCTTTTGACCATTGCCATTTTTCCGTACAGTGTTATCCACTATATAAACACGTTAGTCATTTTAGCACTGAACACTTCAACCCTGCCACTTTCAACCCCGTAACATTTTCGAATATGACAGGGTTGAATGACCGTAACTTTTTTATATTCAACGAGGGCACCCAATCCACTGAATAACTCATAAAGTTAGGTAACATAAAGTTTCTGTCGTGCCAAAACCTTTTTCACTTTTTGACAAAGTCGGAATCTAGCAGCTGTACTTTACACCATATCCAAATGTCATGATTGGACCAATGGACCAACAGAAATGCTCCAAAATGACTCTGAATTCTTTTTCCTTTGACTTCCATTAAAAATTCTGGAGGTTTTTGCCTTGTAAAGTTTCCATTTGAGATCTGATTTTTTTTGTGCGGCAGCCTGGATGATTCCATGGATCATAAAGGATGGTGGGGCAAACCCAGCCGTACTTGAAGCTCGAAGAATCTAATCTTTAGTTCCTATGACATCTAGTGCTCTTGACACTGAGAGGGTTAGGACTGACACATGCCTCATCTGACATATGCAATCAGCTACTGCCTTTTTTCGAACCGCAGTTGATGCAATGCTGGAGGGCAGTCTACAGCAGCTGCTTCTGTTTCTGCTCCAAAGTTGAACAGTCCTCTAGTGTATGGCTAGCATTTATTAGCTTAGCTGACTAATAAGGCTGGCGGTACTGTTCCTGTTCTACTAACTTTCTCTGTTACTTTTCTCTGAAGTAAAATGACTATTCAGACTATTGATATGTGTGTTTTGGAGGCACCCAATTTTCAGTCAGACAGTTCAGACAATATCGGTTTCTGAGTCCAAAGCTTCAAGTCAACAGTCATTAGCCCTATGATTGGTACTGCCTTTTGAAATGGACTCCCAACCCTACAGTTAGTGCTCTTTCTAAGCTGCTAGGTAAATTTCTCTTGCTATAGCTCGACCAAACATACTGTAATGCTGATACTACATGCCAGTTGTAGTCTATTGCATTAGTTTAGCTATGTGCATCACAACAACATATTTTTAGCCAACCAACTGCAACGTTTACGGGGTACCAAAAGAAACCTATCATGAAAAAATGTGAGTAAAGATCCTTCACGAAGATTTTTTTTTTCATACACGTCGCTAAGCTGCGAAATCGCATCTTTGCGAAAGCGCTCGTGAGGAATTACAGCAAGCCTGTTGCGTTTAGCTTTAGCTTTCATTATCAGGATCTGCTGAAGCCCAAATAATGATCACGAGCACCACATGGATGCACATGTCACATTACAAATGGCACACAGGAGGAATCTTCACCACGTCACACACACACAGTATCCACGCTCCTTTACTTCACAACCCCAGTAGTTACAAGTAGCTCCAAGCCACCCCGCACGTGTATGATCCCCTCAGTGCTTTTCATTCAAATTATTCCGAGCACAATTTAGCAGCAACACTTCAAACAGCGTGGTGGCGTGCCACTGTTTCACAAGTCATTAGTAAGCTGCAAGGAACACTTACCAGCAAAGCCAACGAGAAGTGCCCTGTTATTTTCCTGGCATAGCTTCCCACCGGAAAGGAGATTTGTGTCTCTGTAGGGTTTCTGAGTGTACAAATAAAATAGGAAGCTCGTCTATGTTAGCTTGGTTGACCCGTGTAGCTCTGTGATTATTGCAAGAGTGAGACTTCAGCTCCATTTATTTACTGTATCATAAAGTCCTCAAAATTAGCATCAGGTCGGCGAGGGGAAGTCGCTCAGTAGCGTAGACCTACTCCTGCCTGACTGTCGGAATCAAACTGAAAGAAATTGAGTTAATTAATAGGCCAGTTCTGCTTCCTTTAGAAGCTGAACAGCTATAGTTAACATAGTTGGAACCCAGTTAGCGATGTTAGGCTGGCAGAACGTCTGTCAGCTTTTCTGTGAAGTCCTATAAAGATTTTTCAGCAGTTCCCTAGCCCGTACATATTGTCCCCCTATTGCATGCAATGCTCCCGACACCAGTCAGGGTGAAGACCAACACACGCCTCATCCGACACGTGTTCAGCCAGCCAACGTCTTTTTTCGAACTGCAGCTGATGCAACATCGCCTGGCAACCAATGCGCCTGTAGGGAAGTGCAGTGTACCCGGCTCTGTCGCCAGTGGCGGCCAACACAACACTGGAGTGATGTGGGGAGATAGCACCATCTTCACACCCTGGAGAGAACAAGGCCAATTGTGCTCTCTCAGGCTCTGAAGTCCTCATCTCCCAATTTACAGGACTTACATGATCTCCTGCTAACGTTAGTCCTGGTGCTAGATAGCACAGGACGCCTTCAGAGGTCTTGTGGAGTCCATGCCTTGAACGGTCAGATCTGTTGTGGCGGCACATGGAGGACCTACTCAGTATGCAGCTAGTAGTAGCAGGTGGTGTTAATGTTATGGCTGATCGTTGAATGGAGGTAGGAGAATTATTATGTGTGTGAATTCCCTCCAAAAAAATCAGTGTCTCTTGCTGTCCAGTCAGATTCTCGCTGACAGACACTCAGTACAGTGAAGCTGACCTTTCTCAAGGCAGTACGATTATGATCATCGTCAATAAATATGGAAGTGTTTGGAGCTGATGAGAGAAGGACGGCCACAAATTGGCGTTTTAATAAAGTGACCTTAGAATGAGTGAAGTAAATGCAAGCAGCATGACAAACACTGATAAATAGAGTTTCTCTAGGCCCAGCTGGAGAAGCAGATGTGAGTGTGTGTGTCGGTGTGTGTGTGTGTGTGTGTGTGTGTGTAATGTGGGTGGGTAAGAAAGAGAGAAAGAGAGGACGTATTTCCTTCTCTCGTCTCTAATCTCGTATTAAAGTCGGTGCGAGGCAAAATGACCCATTATTAACTTGGCCAGTGTTCATAATAAGGCGGTGTTACGTTGCCATCGGTTTTAACGCCGTTAGCCCCAGCAGAGGAGGACGAGGAACTGGTCAGTGGACGTGTAATTGCATCCTTGAGTTTTTCAAAGCAGCTTCATTTCAGAGACTTAATTAAACTCGTACAGAGCATTAGCAGCACCCGGACATAGGCATCCAACATGCATGTGCACGTAGCAATGTTTACAACACTCACACAATGTTCACACACACTCACTCACGCACACACACAATTGCGCAGTCTAAATTAACACCTCAGCATGCACTGGAGACCACTATTACCACATACTGTCCCCTAGAGACCGGTTTAACAGCGTGGGTGTTAATTTAACATTGATGAAATTGTTGTGCACCAACACGCACATATACATTATCTGTCCAAATGTTTGTGGACACCCCTTCTAGTGAATGCATTCATCTCCTTTAAGCTGCAGTCCAATTGCTGTAGAGAAGTACGGCCGACTCATAAAGGAGCAGATACACGTATTTATGAATCTATGAACCTATAGGCACCATGCCTTTATGCCAGGCGTGGGCTAGAGGGGTATAAAACCCCCCAGCATTTAGTTGTGGGGCAATGGAGCTGTGTTCTCTGGGATGATAGTTGTTGCTCCACTCAATATTTTTGAGAAGAGTTGGGGATTTGTCACTGAATGCAGTCAAATCTTGACAGCAGTGTTCCAAAATGTAGTAGAAAGGCTCTCCTGAGTGAGCAGGCGTCCCAATACTTTTGCCCATGTAGTGCTCTGCCAATTAACCCATCCGTTTGTAGTTCCCCCTAGCACTGGCAATGCTCCCTACATTAGGAGGGCATAGGACTAATACACATCTCCTCCGACACCTGCAAAGCCAGCCCCTGCCTCCTATGCGGCATTTCCGCTTGGAGGAAATCGCTGGGTCCCCATTTCCCAGCTCCATTCCACCAGCTAACAGATGCCTGTGCCGGCCAACATCGCTTTAAGACTGATGCGGGGAGAGATCACAACTGAAATTGGGTTTGTCAGTTTTGTTTTGTAGCCATACAGGACTAGATTTCAGTGCTAGTTCCTATATACACCAATCAGCCATTACATTAGTACCACTGACAGGTGGTACAGTGGCGTCGGTCAAGGGATGGATATCAGGATGGATATAAGGCAGCAAGTGAACAGTTGGTTCTTGAAGCAGATGTAAGCAGGAAAATAGGCATTAGGCCACTTTGACGAGAACTAAATAGCGAAGGTTGGACTACTTTTTCCGAACATCTGCAAAACATCAGGCAGGGCTTGTGGCTCATTGACATAATTCATGGAGTCTTCACCTCCCAACTTACAGGACTTACATGATCTCCAGCTAATGTTAGTCCTGGTGCCAGATAGCACAGGATGCCTTCAGAGGTCTTGTGGAGTCCATACCTTGAGCGGTCAGATCTGTTGTGGCGGCACATGGGGGACCTACTCAGAGTGCCATCTACCCACTTGGAGAGAGCACAGCCAGTTGTGCTCTCTTTGACTCTGGCTGCTGATGGCAAAATGGCATGGCTCTGTATTCAAACTTGCGACTCCTGGGCCATAGTGGAAGCGCATTAGACGGCTGAGCCACTTGGAGCCGCCTCCCAAAAAAAATTACCTTCTTTTTGACTGCCAGTGTATTATAATTTGAAAGATCAGTTTCGAACCCACCCTTAGTTGTGTTTTTAGTGGATCTTTGTCTGCTGTATTACGTCCAATCTAATCCTAATCATTTGTTAAGACCATTTTACCCTATTGCACCCAATTAGCATCACTGTCATTGAGGTGGCAGAAACAGACATTGCCATAAACAGTGAGGCACGTTTTCAGCTGCTGAAACAACAGCCCATAATACCTGCAATGCTAATGTTCTGACAGAGGTGAAGCTCACTCGCTTCCATCAAAACGCTGCTAAACTACGCTCGCGTAAAAAGTGATGTGTTCACGCCTCAGCGCTAACACTGTCGAACGGAGTACTCTGTGCATGTCATTGCAGCTTGAAATACAAATTCACACATTCAAGACAAGTACTTTTTTTGTTTACAGTTGTTACACACATACACACTGGCGGGAACTGCTAGATAGTATCTGTTTGTTTTGGTATCATGTTGAATATCTGAAGGGGTTGGATCTGGCCTGAGCTGCCAAAACACCACCGTCCCCCACAGAGAAAGAGCGTGACCTTTGCTGACCTTTACTTTAATATTCACTTCTGTAAGGGGGGTTTAAATCTCACGTTCAGTTCAGAAGTTGTTTTGTTTTCATTATTTAGAGTTTTTGGAGTTGTCTTGAAGCAGATTTCAGATTTCTGTGATTTCTCAAATTTAGACAAAGCAAGTGAACGCAGACGGTACTGTATTTTAACCCTCAGAAGTCACAGTAATTAACAGCAATAAGAAACGTTTAACCTACGTCCACATTTCTGTCTGTAGAAGATGAGGTATAAGCAGAAGCCAGTCAGAAGGCTGGGGGTTGAGCTAAAAGGAGGTCATTTGGTTATATAGGCTATTTGGTTATTTATTGGTTTTGCTAAATGAGTCAACAAGCTGTAGCTTCATGGTTCGAGAGGTATTTCCACCCTCACACATACACACTCCCACGGTCCTGCAACTTACCAGGCATACGTGAATTGGCCACAGAACAATGTTGGCCTTGTAAGACTATTATTTGCCTTGATGTCTCAGGATGGGTAGGATGTTCTTCCCTATCCCCGTCCAGTCACTCAGCATGACACTAGCCAGTGTGGGCAATGTGGGTTAATTGGGTTACGTAGTTGAGAATTGGCCCTCCTTCTCCTTAGCATGATGCCAGCCAGCATGGGCAATGTGGATTAGTTGGAATAACACAACTGGCAGTTAGTGTTCTCCTCCAAGCGTGTTCAACAATTACATTAGGTAACTCGCTCATCATTACATGATTGGCTAAGACCTAGCAGGTGGGTGGGAACTGGCCAAAAAACAAGGTTAAAATCATGGTTAAAAAACATGTTGCCATGGAAATCTGACACGATGTTTAGCGAAATGCTAGTAATACTTAGACTTAAGGTGAAAAGGAAAAGGGCTGCACATGCATCTCTATTCCTCTGAGGAGACCAGGTATCTTCCGAACTATTGTGTCTGGGGTAAACCATCCTGACTGGCTTCGTTCAGCGGTGGGGAAAGGTTAACATATACAGTGCTCGGTTTGGATGTGGCTGGAAATTGACAGCCCGGCTCTAAACGGATGCAAACTAAACTTGCCCTCATAGCCGGACCTGGGTTCAGTTCTGCAGGTACCTCCCAATCAAATCAAGCTGGATTCAGGGGAGAAAACTGGTCCTGGATCAGCGACTCGTCCGGCGTGGCTGGATGGATGAATAATGCAGCAGACAGAGTGGGTTTGGGGATTATGCTGTGGTGGCCAGGGGCAGCCCCTAAGGCTGGTGTCAGTTTGAAAGGTGCAGTACTACGGGGTCCTAGCTCAACCGGTCCGAAAACGACACACAACCACCGCGAGCGGCTGATCAATAATTGACGAAGGTTTAACAAATAATGAGGGGTCCGATAAGGAGGGGTTTGGAAGCTGCCTATTGGGTTGGAGGGAGTAACGAATAGTGGGGGGGTGTTCGGCACTTGTAATTCCCAGGATTAGCATAATTCAGGATGTTGTAATTGGGGACAGAGCGCTCGGCAGGCTCTACAGCAACTTGCAGGGAGTAAGTGGATAAAGTCTCCTGTTCCGATTCACTTTTGGACATAGTCTCTCTCTCTCTCCCTCTCTCTCTCTCTCTCACACACACTCTCTCTCTCCCTGTCTCTCTCTCTTTGCTGATGATGATGCTTTTTCTGTCTTTACAGATTTAGCTCACACTTCCCCGACTCTCTCTACTTTCTTCTGAACTGCTGCTTCTGTGTGTGAGTGTGTTTGCATGCGTGCGCACACGTGTGTGTGTACCTTGACCTTGTCCAGACTCGTGCTGAGACCGAAACACAGAACTTTTCTTCCTCCCTCCTCCCTCCTCTCTTAATCCCTGGTTCCTGCTGACACACTCTCTCGCTTCACAGCAGCTGTGTTTTCTCCATGTCCATCAGAGGGGTGAGGAAAGCGGAGTGAAACACACACTCTCACAGTCTGTGGAAAAACAACCTGTGTACACTTACTATCGACCCACTGCCTATGACTGTTTATACATACATTCATAAATGTGTTATAAAGCATCTATAACAGCTCACAGAGCCTGACATCAAAACAAGCACTCAAACAGGGAGAAACAGTCACTGACTGATGGAGGAGTTTTTACTCCTGATCACAACAACGTGTACAGAGAGGGGGGGGGGGTAACAGTGACAGCGAGAGAGAGAGAGGGGGGGGGGACAGGAATAATGGAAAGAGAGAGGATTAAGGAGAGGGAAGTAACAGGGAAAAAGAGAGAGAGGCAGAGAGAGAGAGAGAGAGAGAGAGAGAGAGAGGGGGGGGACAAGAATAATGGAAAGAGAGAGGATTAAGGAGAGGGAAGTAACAGGGAAAAAGAGAGGGAGACAGAGAGAGAGAGAGAGAGAGAGAGAGAGAGAAGGAATGATGAGAGAGGGAAGAAACAGGAAGAGAGAGTGAGAGAGAGAGAGAGAGAGAGAGAGAGAAGGAAGGGTGAGAGAGGGAAGTAACAGCAAGAGAGAGAGCGAGAGAAATAGAAAACAAAGACATTGAAAGAGCAAGAGACACAAAAGGAAAATAGAATGAGAGAGAGGCAAATGGAGAGTGAGAGAGAGAGAGAGAGAGAGAGAGAGAGAGAGAGAGAGAGAGAGAGAGAGAGAGGCAAATGGAGTGAGAGGGAGATGGGACCAAGTGAAAAGGAGAGGGGAGAACGGGAGAGAGACAAAAGGAAAAATGAGAGAGAAAAGCAACAGGAAAAAAGAGAGAGAGAAGGAGACAAGGAAGGACGAGAGAGGGAAGTTACAGGGAGAGATACCAAGAGAGAGAGAGGAAATGAGAGAGAGAGAGAGAGAGAGAGAGAGAGAGAGAGAGAACAAAGACAGACATTAATAGAGAAAAAAAAGAAGAGTGCGAGAGCGGCAAATGGTGAGAGAAGGGACAGAGAGAAAGAGAGAGGGGAGCAAGAGAGTGAAGAATGAAAATGACAGAGGGAAGGAGGACACAAATGCAGACAGAAATGGACGAGAGAGAAAGAGAAATAACACAGAGAGAGAGGGGGGGCATAAACAGAGGAGGGAGAGAGACAGAGCGGGAGATGGAGGATGGAAAAAAAGAGGAGAGAGAGAGAGATCGAGAAGCACAGAGAGACAAAGGATGAGTGCAATAGATAGAGATGATGAGACAGAGAGCGTGTGTTTGAAGGAGGGAGATGGTGAGGGAGAGAGAGAGAGAGGGGGGATTATGAGCCAGAGCACGTCTCTCAGTGCAGACAGCCAGCCTGCTCATTTATAAATGATCTGAGCTCTTGGATCGGGCCGTAGAAAAACACTGGAGCTGTCCAGATACATATCACACTACAGCGACGCGCCAAACACACATCAGGACTTCAGACGACACCGGGCTGCTTCTGTTGCATAAGATCATGTTGACGCTGTATCTGTCAGCCTGAACACTCTTTAACCACTGCATATCGACCTTGATAATATCTGGTACTCAGAGGCTGTTTAAAATGTGATAAAGAGCCCATTTCCCACAATTCCCCCTCTTCAGATGCACTTCTAAAAATAACCATTCCTTAAAATCCCCATATTCCAACATTCCTTTATCCGGAATAATAGTATTGTCCAGACTTTGTGTTGTTGGTTTTTTTTTTTTCACTGTGCCTTTAAGACTGATGTATGCAAATCATCTCAGTTCTGATTGGCTGATGTCCTTGTCGAGTGAAACAAACTCTCAAGTTCGACCTCAGTCCTCAGGAATGCTGGAAAAACGAAAAAATTCCAAAGCCGATTTTATAGGATGCAATTCATTGTATTTGTGATGTCGTTAAAACCAACACATTTACATAGAACCGCCTATTTTGCAGTTAAGCCCCGCCCACTCACACAGAAGTTATAAGGGGCCTTTAAGTCTGGACTTGCTTTTAATAGAGGCACAAAACAGGACAGCCAGTCAGAACAGAGACTGTTTTTGAAGCTCGCTCTTAAAGGCAGGGTAACAAAATGCAAAATACATTATGTGTCCAAATGTTTGTGGACATCCCGTCCAATGGATGCATTCAGCTAGGACTCTCTGGAGAAGTTCTCTGGAGAGAAATGTCTCTGCCTCTATGCCTAATGCCAGGCCACTTCCCTGTGTACGGTAGAAATGAGCCTGTGGAGGGCTTTTAAAGCTGCCGGTGGCTGATTGGAGTGTGTGCGAGTGTGTGTATGTGTGTGTGTGGGAGACGGATGCTGGTCAATCGGCATGTCGTCTGACAGAACTTTTCAAAAGAGCAGAAAAAGGCTGTTGACCTCCTTCGCATTGAAAGACAAATGCAGCTCGTCTAGGGCGTGCTGGGCTTCTCGGCCACTCTCCAGCAGGGGTTTGGCGGGGGCGACTCTCCTCTCTGTCCGGAGAGAAAGCCGGCCTTCCTGCCCTGCTAATGGCTCCATGAAAATCTGTGCGATTGACATAGATGCAGTCTCAAGGTCTTGAGAAAGATGAATGCTGGAGTAGTGAATGCTAAGAGCACATGCGCTTTCTGCTCGCTCACAAGAGAGATGCTAGTGGCTAGATGGGCTTTTAATGGAGTGAACATGCAAAGCCATGAATGGAGACAGATGAGGCGGAAATAGTGATATTGCATGAGCTTGCATTGGGTAAGCCTTTCCGCATGAACTGACCAATAGAAAGGCTCTGAGATGATCTGAAATTGAAATACTTATGCATTCAGTTCCTTACTGTGGGTCACGCTGCTGTTGAGTGACTGGGCAGTTGTACGTATCTGAAATATCTCAAATGTGGATTAAAATGGATACAAGAGCTGCTTTTTAGGCATCATGAAATGGTTCCTGTTCCATCGCTCATGCTAGAGCGAGAGGGGCGTGTGTGTGTGTGGTGGGGGGTTTGGGGGGGGGGGGCAGCGTGCCTAGCTAAAATGACTTGGCACCCCCTCGCCGTGCTGCGGCCGGCCTGACAGCACTTTGGCTGGAGCTCTGAGCTGGATTAGTAGCGAGGTAGCCTCTGGCACGGATTTCCCAGCAGCCCTCTGACTGCCCAGTGGGGTCGGCGCTGAGTAAATGTGTGCACGGAGCCCCATCTGCGCTGGGCGGGCGGCGCCAGCTGCATAATTCACTCTCCGTCATAAATCAGGTCCGTTGGAGAGAGAGAGAGCGAGAGAGATGGACTGCCCCAGTGGCCAATCAGCAGCTCTACTGCAATTAGCACGAGGAGCCGGGGGGGAGGGTTCTCATTGGCCGAATTCGCTCAAGGTGACCAGGAGGCGGCTACCTGCTCCCGCTTCCCAGTGGCCGGCTACGCCAGAGCAGGGGATGCTGGGTAATGAGGTGATGTGATTGATCAGGTGTCGGTCCAGATGACTGCGGCTGGATGGCGGCCAGAGCGGCACCACTCGCTGCTCTGAGGGCTGTAGTGTAGTGTGTGTGTGTGTGTGTGTGTGTGTGTGTGTGTGTGTGTGTGTGGGCTGCTGTCACGGCCGTCAAACCTTCATGACAGCCATGGAGAGAAAAGCATTATTAACACCTTGGAAGAGGAGAAGAGGAGTTCAAATGTGTGGGGGTGGGGAAGGCCTCAGATGAATCCAGGGCTCAGATGAGACCCCTGACTGTGCAAGACCTGATAGACCCCCAAAACTGCTCCCATGGAACCTAGAAAGGCGTTATGCTGGGGGGATTTAGGGAATTTCCATTCCACCTTAAATGATTCAGCAGTTGCCTGGGTGTAACCGTTTAAGGTGGAACAGGAAGTCTGTTACAGCCACTCATGTCCATTTACTCTACTGGTTGAGGGTCATCTAGTGAACCCATGTGGCATCTCCATTCCCCCTTCAGCTCTGAGACCATCCACAGATGTTGGTGTCCATCCTTCCACTGTAATGAAGGATGGCTCAACTCTGTAGATCTGAAATGATGTGGACCTGATCGAGCAAACAAACAGGCAAATGAAACTGCTGAGGGTGATGCCAGACCTCAACATCATTTGATGTGTTTGGGATGACCTGGATGGTCTAAAAATATGCACTCAAACTTCTCCAGAACGTCTGGAGAGCCTATTTATTGTATTCTCTATTCATATGTTCTCGCGCTCTCTCGCTCTCCTGGGTTCCTGTCACTTCCAAAGCGTCCCTGCATTTCCGAAGAGTCCTTTTCTGGGACATAATCTCTGGGCTGGATTCCAGAGCCGGGTGAATAAAAGGTGATTTTGGAGGAAGAAGTTGGCTCCGGCCTCTCCGTAGCCCTGCTGACTGCTGTGGCATGCTGCCATGGACTGATTTCGGGTCAGTGGAGTTGGAGGAGAGTGATTAGTGAGAGAGCATACATTATGTGGAGAGCCAGAAGAGCCAGAAGAACCATTAGAACCCAGTACCAGTCAATATATGTCTAATATAAATGTTGTACTATTTTACCATTAACACTCTTTATCCCCTAGAATTAATCAGGCTTGTTTTTTTTAGCTACTGTCCCTTTAAAACTGATATATGTAAATGAGGATGTCTGTTCTGATTGGCTGCCCAGAAACGTCCCCATTTTTCAGTGCGCTGTAACAATCCCACAATGCCCTGTATTGTGTAGACTACACAAACATGGAATACTTACCATAATTACCCATGATTTGTGCGCTGTTTCTCTCAGGAAGACCAACATGAAAATCGTACTGTAGCTTCCAGAGGCCTGTGTTTAGCCTCTGGTTTGAGCGCGAGCAGTTTTGGCTCCGGTTGTGCTGAGAAAAAATAACGGCGTCAGCTTCGAACGCGGCCTCGATTTATCACAGCTAAAACTTTTCAATTAGCTCAGTGAAGATGAATCGTTTAGAAGTGCAGCTAAAGCGATTACCTCTGTCCAAGTCATTTAAAAGTTTTGCGGTTCATAAGCGAAGCAAGCTTGTCCTAATTGATTGCATTGTTTTGACTTCAGTGCAAATGCAGTTCTCAGACACATTTCACAGCGAGAGCGCTGATCTACAGTCAGTTATTACGACTATGAAACCAGAATGCTAGATACTGTTCAGAGTGGAGTGGGAGTGCTGATCCACAACCAGTTCTCTGATACTACAGTGATACTACAGTACCAGATTCTGCACGTACTGGTCTATGATCATGTTGTTGCAACTATGATACCAGGGTATTAGACCATGTTCACACCTGGTCACATCATGTGACTAGTATGTGGACTGTGTCCGGTTGAGGCTTTGCTTGTGGAATGCGTCCCAGAGCATGTCCTGTGTTACCACCACTTACATGTTGCGTGTAGCATTTTATATGGCTTGTCCTTGTCCAGATATTATCCTAAAACTTAAGAAGCTTGAAGTGACCAGGTGTAAGCGGGGTCCTAGATACTGTTCAGAGAGTAGGAGTACTTATCTGCAATCAGTTGTTACAACTATAAACTGGAGTATTAGAGTACTTAATGTGACTAGTATCTGGATTGAATCCTGATAGGATTTGAGCTATATGTGTTTAAACTGGGTGGTCAAATGCGGTTCTGGTTAGTCGGACTGAAATCCGACTACGCAAATTGGCTTGTTGCGTGGCAATTATTACTGGTGTATAGCCACATGCGTTTACACTTGGTAGTTGGATATCTCTCTGAATAATCAGTCTGAAATCCGATCACTGTGTGGGACGTACTATGCAAATTGGCTTGTTTATACTGTTCAGAGAGTAGGAGTACATATCTGCAATCAGTTGTTGCAACTATACACCAGATTACTTCATGTGACTAGTATCTGGACTGAATCCTGATAGGATTTGAGCTACATGCGTTTACACTGGGTGGTCAAATGTGGTTCTGGTTAGTTGGACTGAAATCCGACTATGCAAATTGGCTTGTTGCAAGGCAATTATTACTGGTGTTTTGGTTGTACTGGGAGGGGTTTTGGTTGTGGAATGTGTCTTGGGGACACAGATGCGTTTACATTGCTATAGCATGTGGCTCAATTGCGCTTTAGATTAGACCACCTCCTGAAGTAATTTGAGTGATCGGATTTGTATCTAATTTAAATGAGTCTTGGGTGTATTTACACTCCTTTTTAATGTGGCTTGGCCTTATCCAGATATCCTGATAGGATTATAGCCATGTGCGTTTACACTTGGTAGTTTTACCTCTAGATAGTCAGTCTAAAATCCGATCACTGTGTGGGACATACTATGCAAATTGGCTTGTTGATACTGTTCAGAGAGTAGGAGTACTTATCTGCAATCAGTTGTTGCAGCTATAAACCAGAGTACTTCATGTGACTAGTATCTGGACTGAATCCTGATAGGATTTGAGCTATATGTGTTTACACTGGGTGGTCAAATGCAGTTCTGGTTAGTCAGACTGAAATCCGACTATGCAAATTGGCTTATTGCAAGGCAATTATTACTGGTGTTTTGGTTGTACTGGGAGGGGTTTTGGTTGTAGAATGTGTCTTGGGGAGACGGATGCGTATACATTGCTATAACAAGTGGCTCAAATGCGCTTTAGATCAGACCACCTCTTAAATTAATTTGAGTGATCGGATTTCTATCTAATTTAAATGAGTCTTGAGTGTATTTTACTTGCAGTTTTATGTGGCTTGGTCTGATCCAGATATAATCCTGATACTCAAAATACAGGAAGTGACAGGGTTAGAGATACTGTTCGGAGTGGGAGTACTAATCTACAACCAGTTCTTGCAACTACAATACTACAGTGGTCTACAAGTCATTATTTAGAATTAGAGTACTGATCTAAAATCAGTTACTGGGACGATAATGCTAGCGAACTAGATACCTTGTAAGTAAACATGTTTGTAGATGTGTGAGTATAAAAATGTTTAACAATGTAAAGGTTCTATGGAGAACCCATTGCTATTAAACCCTAAATTAGCTTAAAAACCTTACATGACCTATCAAAAAGCTGGTTTCTTAAGGGTTCTGCAGTCTCTAGTCTAGTCTAACTCAAAGAGCCATTTGTATGTATAGATGTGATAGAAGTGGTTCTACGACGCCCTGAGGCATGTGAGGTTCTTTAGACCTTTAAAAGGTTCACACCCCAGATCTTTTTTTAAGCATGGTTCTTTAGGAAACCTAAGTGGTTCTTCTGTGGCATTGTCCAAAGAAATCTTTTACTGCAGGATATTATGGAATCAGTTATTGCGACTAAGATAATAGTACTAGGTACTAAAACAGCCTATTTTTTAATATTACTGGGGGTTTTGCTGCAGAGCAGAGGTTTCCTCCGATGTAAAAATATATGTGTGAAAGCAGACGTATGAATTATGCATGAGAATATACATCTTATTTACGTCAAGGCAAACAGAGGAGTAGAAGACCCCATTAAAATAACATTTCAGCTCGGAAATTTGGATTGAATGCAGGCTGCACTTTATTTTCTCATAACTCCTAGCGTGTTGCAGCCCAGGCCTGGCCTTGCACGAGCCCATTTCTTGCTTTTTCTAACTGGAGACATCAAATACAACCAGAACCCGCAGCTGGAAGAGTATAAAAGACATCGGGTGCATGCAATTCGGCACTTGGACCAATTGTGGCCGGAATTTCTTTTTCATCTGTCTGTCTTTCCTGGGTGTTCGTACCTGCTACATCTGATCTTCAGCTGACATTTTAAACATAACAGGAATATTAATATCAGGGGAGGAAGTGATCTTGGAATAGCTCTGTTTACGCTGTCACACATCCAACAGTTTCGGTATGTGCTAACGAGCCAGCAAGAGCACTGCACTGAGTGTAAAATATTCCTGTTGATTGCCATTAATGCTTATTTCTACAGCAGCCGAACTGCTATGCAACCAGGCGTTGCTTTTGTGACACAATCTTGAGATATTAATGTTATGCAAAGATTGTATTTATGAACTTTTACTGGTCCGTTTTTTTTATTATGGCTGTGCATTGCAAAGCATAAACTGGTGCTCCCTGTCAGGCCCTTGGTATCGCGCCCTACCCTCGGGCGATTCCGAGCTGCCGCTCACAGGCCTAAATAAGGATTTCCGCCTTGTTTGGGTCATGTGTTTGGTTCTTTTCTTGTGTTTCGGTTAATGATTCAGGTTCATTTGTGTTCATGTTTGATTCAGTGCGTCGAGTCATGTTGATTGTGTTCACGTGTTTCACCTGAGGCTGGGAGTACTTAAGGAGCCTCAACGTCTTGGTTCGAATTGCATGTTTGGAACCTTGAGGCAGCCCGAGAGGTTCCCGTTACTGCTCACGGTGTATTAAGGCCAGCTTCTGATCTACGTCCTCAGCGAGGACTCCGCGAGGCTCGCTCGCTCTCTGCCAAGATATACCCACGACTCTTGTTCCAGCTAGCCGCTCTTGCCTAGTAGCTGGTCCCCCAGCTAAACTTCTAGTCTCAGGTCTGCTTTCACCCTCTGGTTTGTCAAGTTTTTGTTGTGTTCACGTTTATGCCCTGTAGCTGCTGCTTCTTTTGTTTTATTTTGCCATCTTATATTAGCTTGGGTTTTGTTAATAAACTACTTGCATTGGACCCATTTCTGTTCATCAGTGTTCATCCCTTTGTGTCTGGCCTAACCCAACATGACACTCCCCTGAATCTCCATTTTTACAAATTTTCACTTTTTGGTGTAATTTTAATTGTGCCTTTGTTCCTTACATTGTTTCAAAATACTATGACGAATGGACCAATAGAAATGCTCCAAAATTAGTTGGAATCAAATCTTTTTACATTGACTTCCATTGATAGTTAAGAAGGTTTTTTCTTTCTCCTGTAAAGTTGCCATTTTGTAGAAATGAAATTTTTCTTCTTCCATTTATTTCATTATTTTGCTGTCTGATTTTCGCTGCATATCTCACCCCGTGTCCTATAGTGCCCGGGATATTGGCAGCATTCCAGCTCTAGATTGGTCTGGTCTGGCTGTACAATTTGGGCTTTTAAGCAGCTTTATCACCTCATGGTTTTCCTGTAGCAACATATTTAATAGAATTATTTCATATAGGTGCAGAATGGTACACTAGTAACACCTAACCAACCAACCGACCACATAGGGTAACACAACAATCCCTTGGCATCACCTGAGCAACCACCTGGGATACCATTGCAACTTCTTTGCATCCACTGTAGCAATCACCAAGCAACACCATAGGAACCACCTTAAGACACCTTATAGCATCCATCTAACTACCACTTAACATCGCAATAGTAACTACCTGGGATACCACAGCAACCACCATACCAACTACCTGAGATAGCGTATCATTGTGCTTTAATATTGAAATGCATGCCGGTGGAAATCACAGCAGAGTGGTTCTGCTAAACATGCTGTGCAGCCTTTTCTCTGAAGATGACCGACCTTCACCCAGTAGTCCGAATACATTTGCACCACTGAGAATATGAGAGAACTTGAGCTATGAGGCCTGTTTAGACTCCAACTGCTGAACATCTGAATAAGGATGCAAGGCCACGGTGTTTACTGGAAGGCTGTTTTTATGCATTCGCACACATTCACACATTAGTCAGCCACTATTTATATGGTAATGCATAGTTAGGAAGTTGTCATTTACGTTAGTGCTGATAGAGTGCATTACCATTACCCTCTCATCAGATGACTCACATCTGCTCGCTGCTTTTTTCTGCTCAACAGGTCAGAATATGTTTTGAATACATTTCATTACCTCTTTATCTTCACCACAGCAGCATCCAGCCAGTGATCATGATGATGCTGATGCTGATGATGGTGGTGCTGGTTTCTTTTTTTACTGAACTCTACACACTTAGCGGAACCATGGAAAAGAGTGTAGAGTAAGCACAGAAAAGGATGTGGCAGGGAACGTGTTGTAGTATAACTGTGGAAATGATGAGGTAATGATATTCTGGTACTAGATACCATTCAGAATGAGAGTACTGATCTAAAGTCAGTACTGGTGACTATGATACTACAGTACTAGATACCATTCAGGATGAGAGTACTGATCTAAAGTCAGTCCTGGCGACTATGAGACTACAGTACTAGATACTATTTGGAATGAGAGTACTGATCTAAAGCCAATCCTGGCAACTATAATACTACAGTACTAGATACCATTCAGGATGAGAGTACTGATCTAAAGTCAGTCCTGGTGACTATGATACTACAGTACTAGATACCATTCAGGATGAGAGTACTGATCTTAAGCCAATCCTGGTGACTATGATACTACAGAACTAGATACCATTCAGAATGAGAGTACTGATCTAAAGTCAGTCCTGGCGACTATGATACTACAGTACTAGATACCATTCAGAATGAGAGTACTGATATACTGTCAGTTCTTGCGACTATGAATGTATCAACTCTACAGTCAATTTTGCAACTAAGATACTAGAGTACTAGATACTGCTCAGAACAAGAGTACTGATCTAGTAGTATCATAGTTCTTGTGACTATAATACTACAGTACTAGACACTATTCTGAACTAGAGTACTGATTTAAAGTTAGTTCTTGCGACCATAATACTACAGTACTAGATACCATTCAGAATGACAGTGTTGATCTACAGTCAGTTTTGCAACTATGATACTACAGTACTAGATACTGCTCAGAATGGGAGTAATGATCTAATAGTATCATAGTTAATGAGACTTTGATACAACAGTACTAGACACTTCAGAACTAGACTACTGATCTAGAATCAGTTCTTATGACTAAGATACTACAGTACTAGATACCATTCAGAACTAGAGTACTGATCTACAGTCAGATCTTGTGACCATGATGCTACAATACTAGATACCATTCAGAACTATAGGGCTGAACTACAGTCAGTTCTTGCGACTGTAAAACTAGAGTACTACATACTGCTCAGAACAAAAGTACTGATCTAGTAGTATCATGGGTCTTGTGACTATGATACAACAGTAGTAGATACCGTTCAAAACTAGAGTACTGATCTAAAGTCAGTTTTTGCCACCATGATACTACAGTACTAGATACCATTTAGAATGAAAGTATTGATCTACAGTCAGTTTTGCGACTATAATACTAGAGTACTAGATACTGCTCAGAATGGGAGTAATGATCTAATAGTATCATAGTTAATGTGACTTTGATACAACAGTACTAGACACTATTCAGAACTAGAGTACTGATCTAGAATCTGTTCTTATGACTAAGATACTACAGTACTAGACACTGCTCAGAACAAAAGTACTGATATAGCAGTATCATCGTGCTTGCGACCATGATACTATCGCACTAGATACCATTCAGAACTAGAGTACTGATCTACAGTCAGTTCTTGCGACCATGATACTACAGTACTAGATACCATTCAGAACAGAAGTATTGATCTACAATCAGTTCTTGCAGCTATGATGCTACAGTACTAGATTAAAATTCAGAGCAGTCAGTTTCTGCATTTCTGATAATACAGTACTAGACTCTAGAATCTGGATTTTTTTCAGGGATCAGTGAAGAGTATTGGATACTTCTCAGAGCAGACATAATGATGTAGAATAGTTTCCGTTTAAGATACTTTAAGATACTAGAGCACCAGATATCATTCAGAATGGGAGTACTGAGCTAGAATCTCCAACCTGTTTTTGTGACACTTGAGCGAATACTCTAATGAGGTGGATCACAGTGGAACCATTTTTTGGGTACTGATGGAAGATCAGATACAGAACCAGTAGATGGTTCTGTAGAGAATGCTTTTGTAGACTGAACATATTCTAGAAAGAACCCATTGGTATAAACCAGAAAACACCAAAATAGTCCTTGTGATGTAACCATGGAAGTGGAGGTGTTGTAGAAATGGGTGTAAGGTAACCATGGAAATGGGTGGTTTAGGCCATTGGTCCACTGGTCCAAGTCATTGGTGTGGTCTCCTTCAGATGTTTGTAAGTCACCAATGTCTATCACCTGTATTAAATCAGATGGGCAGTAAGAGGTGACCGGTCCTGGTAAACGATTTTCCCACAACATCTAGATAACATTTGGGTGTGTGTGGACCGTATACATCTACATTGTTTAGAACCTTTTATCCCTTTAGGTCCTTTCATGTGGAGCTCATAGGACTCCCCCAGACTCTCCAGAACTAACCAGGTCTTCTGTACATAGTCCTGCCACAGAACCCATCAGTTACTCCCTCAATTCCCTCAGCGCTTCTCTCTCTCCGCCCACTCATCACAATTGGATCTATTCACAGAGACAGCGTGAACAGAGCTCCAGCTGTTGTGTAATCTCAGGCTGGGCCCCATTGTTCTATAGCTCTACCTCTTCAATACATCCCTGGACAGTTTTTATTTTCCTTTATGGGGGTTAATTGAGTCTTTTGACCCAGTGCTGTTTGTGTTTTCCAGCCACAATACAATAGGAATGATAGGGCTGAAATTGCTTATTAGGTGTGAGGTGAGCTGTTGTCTGTTTCAAACAAGGCCCTGCCGTTGTCTTCAGTGCTGCTTGCTGCCGGAGCTCCACGTTCCCCGCTCGAAAAGCAGAAGGCTTGGAGTCTTTTCCCGACGAATAATTTCATGTTTATCCTCCTCCATCGATCAGAACTGTCTCCGAGCAGAAATCGCAGCCCATCCCGTCACCAACGAGGTTAGCGTTATTGTCCTGCGCTGTTGTCGAGTCCAGACAATGGGATTAGCGTGTGAGATGAATTATTCCTGGTGGTTGGAGACCATTAACTGACTCACAAGACTGACCCAAACCGAAAAGCTTCAGGGCAGTTATTGATGTGTGTTGGTGGTTTATTCTATTTTATTTTTTATTTGTCAATATTTCGATGATTATGAGCTTGTCTGGCTGGAGGGCATGGAAGTGTAGATTTGTACTGTTTTCAGTAATGTGAAAAGTGAAGCATTGACTTCAGTCATAAATATATCCAGTTAGAAGTATATCTGACATATAATAAAAACAAACAGCAGTTTGTTGAGTCCTGCCTTAATAAACATACATTTAAAATTCAAACACTAAACATAGTATAATTATATATAATTATATTTCACTTGTTGGTATTATTATTAGTAGTATTAACATCAATAATAACATCACATTTTATATATATAAAAAAATAAACACTAACTAAAACAATCTTAAATAAAATAAACATCACTATGGCCTGAGGGTCAATAAAAAATATTATTTTACAGCAAAAAGAGTTTATTATTATTACTTTGCTAGAAAAACAGAATCATTATTATTATTATTATTATTATTATTATTGTTGTTGTTGTTGTTGTTGTTGTTGTTGTTGTTGATGTTGCTGCTGTTATTGTTATTGTTATTTTACTAGTAGTAGTATTAGCAGTAGTAGTGGTAGTAATGGTAGTAGTAGTAGTAGTAGTGGTGGTAGTAGTAGTAGTGGTAGTAGTAGTAGTGGTAGTAATGGTAGTGGTATTAGGAGTTCCAGTAGTAGCAGTAGTAGTAGTAATAGTAGTGGTATTAGCAGTACCAGTAGTAGTAGTAGTAATGGTAGTAGTAATAGTAATAGTAGTAGTAGTAGTAATGGTAGTGGTATTAGCAGTACCAGTAGTAGTAGTAGTAATGGTAGTAGTAATAGTAATAGTAGTAGTAATGGTAGTGGTATTAGCAGTACCAGTAGTAGTAGTAGTAGTAATGGTAGTAGTAATAGTAATAGTAGTAGTAATGGTAGTGGTATTAGCAGTACCAGTAGTAGTAGTAGTAGTAATGGTAGTAGTAATAGTAATAGTAGTAGTAATTGTAGTGGTATTAGCAGTACCAGTAGTAGTAGTAGCAGTAGTAGTAGTAGTAATGGTAGTAGTAGTAGTAGTAGTAGTAGTAGTAATGGTAGTAGTAATAGTAATAGTAGTAGTAATTGTAGTGGTATTAGCAGTACCAGTAGTAGTAGTAGCAGTAGTAGTAGTAATAATGGTAGTAGTAGTAGTAGTAGTAGTAGTAATGGTAGTGATATTAGCAGTACCAGTAGTAGTAGCAGTAGTAGTAATGGTAGTAGCAGCAGCAGTAGTAGTAGTAGCAGTACCAGTAGTAGTAGTAGTAGTAGTAACTATAAGAATAAGCAGCACATTTCATATATTAAAGTTTTTACAAAGATAAATAAAGAAAATAAAAGCCCTGATTAAATAAACATATAATATTTTAAAAAAGGATCAAATACTACTTATACTACTACTACTACTACTGCTACTACTATTGCTACTACTACTACTACTACTACTATTTTTACAATAAAAACTATTTTATAATAATAATAATAATAACAGTGCTGAGTAAAAAGCCTTTCAGTAGAACAATAGCAAAGTACTTTGGCAGCAACTGTATTGCTGTCTTCACGGTTTATTCATGTGGATAACGATGTGCACATTCAAATCCAGTCAGTTGAAGTAAGCACGTTGTAAAGGAGGCTGTGACGGGACAGGGCACAGCTTTCTTGCTCCGGGGGGTCGGAAGAGGCTTCAGAAAGCTTTCAGCCTCCCTTCAGCATGACACCTGGGGTTCCGAAGGGGCTCACCTGGGTTAATCTGGATCAACCGGTGTAGCTAAGGAAGCATTGGAGCCCACGGGAGGATGTGGGTGGGTGTTGCTCTTTGTTTTAGGGTGAGGAGCCAGTCACAATTAGCTTATTTAGACATGCGAACATATGTGTGTGGAGGGGGCACAGGTGCGCTTCACTGTGTGCATATAATTGGAAGAGTGTGAGGTGGGTCGCACCTGTGGTTGTGCTCGGCTATGTCTGTGGATGTGCCCGTGTTTGTGTGTGTGTGTGTGTGTGTCTGTGCCTCAAGGGTGATGCAAAGAATCAACATGTGTGATGTTTCTGGGCATATTTAACTGTATGTAACTATACAGAAGTATTGCCAATAGAATATGACTCTCTGGAGCAGATGAACATCAACCTATTGGCACCATGCTGCCTAATTCCAGGCGTGGGCTAGAGATATGGTAAAAAAATCTCCCCAGTATTGAGCTGTGGAGCAGTGGAACTGTATCCTCTGGAATTATGGTTGGTGCTCCATCCAATACGTTTAGGATCGTCCAACATTCTGACCTCTGTTTTCGCTGAATGCAATCAAATCCTCAAAGCAATGCTCCAAAATCTAGTAGAAAGCCTTCTTCCCTGGACAGTAGATAGTGGACAGTTACTCCAACAAAAGCAGGATCAACTCTTTTTAATACCCTTGATTTAGGAAGAAACAATGAATGAGCAGGTGTCCCGATACTTTTGTCCATACAGAAGGATTTATTTACCACTAACTGCCTCTGTGGGTGTGCTGCGCGGCACTGGATGTGGCTGTACGGACAGACAGAAGGCAGTTTTTTACCCAAGCTGAAGGTTTTTGCAGCTCCTGCTGCCTCAGGTTCCCTCAGGGGAATTCATTTAGAGGTAAGGGCTGGACTCCAGGGGATGGCCAGCTGCAAATATGACCTATTGATTGACAGGGAAGAGCGATGCCTACAGAATTTATCCTGTGAAATGCACCAGCAGAATAAACATACACACACACATATATATAAACAAACATACACACACACACACAGACACACACACACCCACGGACACACTGAACAAACAGCCGCGGGTAATTATGGATAGTCATACACAGTGTGGGCACGAATATGAATGTGTAAGTGTGGATTCCTGCCTTTGTAGGCCTTTGTGTTTACATTGCCTTCTATTTGAGTGTGGCTTAATGCTACATGTGCTTACCTCAAACTAACAAGCTAACAGCAAGCTGATGGGCTAAGTAACGTGCTAACGGCAAGCCAATGTTTCAGGTTGTCCAGCTTGGTGAGGCTGGCCATGCTGGTCCATTAGCTTGGTCCAGCCTGGTCATGCTGGTTCATGCTATGTGTATGTTGCATTTGATTGTGGCCAAGCTTGGTCTTGTTTGTTCATGCTGGTTGACCAGTATGCCCAGCAAGACCACGCTGGTCAACCAGCTTGGTCAAACTGGATGACCAGCATGGTCTTGCTTGCTAGTCATGCTGGTTGAGCATTGTGGTCTTTCTTGTCATACTGGACAGCCAGCTTTGGTCATGCTAGTCATGCTGGTCGACCAGTGTGATCATTCTGGTCATACTGGTCGCCCAGAGTGGTCTTGCCAACCAGCTTGGTGTATCTAGTCATACTGGTTGGTCTTGATGGTCATGCTGGTCGAACAACATGGTCATGCTGGTCATGGTTTCAGATGGTCTAAGCTGGTGTTTGATGGTTAAGTAGGTTGAAAGGCTGGTCATCCAGGAGAAAACGTGCCATATACTGGTAAGCTTTGATTTTGAGAATTTGATTTTGGTCATGCTGGACACACTGGTCGACCAGCGTGGTCTTGCTGGTCATACTCGTTAACCAGTATGGTCTTGTTGGTTGACAAGCACGGTCAAGCTCGGACATACTTCTGGCTTTGTAAACTCAAACAAACATATCCTATGCTGGTCAAGACATAAGCTGGTCAATCAGCTTAACACGCTTGACCAATTCGAGCTGGCCATGCTGCAGACCTTATTATACACTAAGGTGTATTACTCACTAACTACAGGGACTTCTGTATGAACTGCTGGGGCTATTCTTTGATAGTAGTATGTAGTAGTTTGTAATAACACTTTCGGCCCGCCAGCGGTCCGTAGGCTGTTCAAGGGGTTAATTATCATCAGTCGTGAGCGACCGTATGCTACAGACGAAGCAGAGACAGAGACTAAGTTGACAAACACTCGAGGACTCTATTAAGCTCGGCGGTCTGCAGGACTAAGCGGCCTCAAGCACGGATCCGCAGTAATGAATAACAGTGTAGTCCCATTGTGCTCCATTGTTGCCGTTTCTTTTCTCATGAACAACGCAGCGCTTTCATTCTTTGTTGGACAAACAAGCTATCTTTTCTCTTCCCCTTTCTGAAAGCCTTTCCGCTGTAAGCCTTTGGTCGTGGAGGCAGAGCCAAAATTGCTTTAATGAAGGTTCAAATTGCATGTTGATTCATTCTCCGTTTTGCAATGACAAGCAATTTTTGCCATTATCTTTCTCAGAGACCTCCAGGGCCCACAGGCAGGAGCTGCATGCGAATGGCTCATTCTTTACCAAAAAAATAAAATAAATAATAATAATAAAATAAATAAAAAGGCACGAAAACAAACATGGCAAACTTGATGACAATGCAGACTTGATAACGAAGAGCTAAATGCAGTGCAGGTATGGCTCTGAGCACTGATGCTTAATAGAGACACTAGCTCCAGTCTATCTCTCTTTCTCTCGCTCTCTATGTTTAGGAAAGTTTTGTGAAGGATGTGCAAAGTGCCAATCACTGCTTTACCCCCCAGATAAACAGAAAATAGAACAATGAACCAGAAGTTAACAGCCTCTCTCAAGTCACAGAGAATGTTTGGTTGGACTGAATCTCTGCTGTTTATGTCGGATCAAGGAAGTCCTGCCCTGGTGAGGCAAATTTCCTTAACCATCTAGGTCCTGAAGGAAACAGCAAATGGTTGCTCTGCTTACTGCTGCTGCTACGTGTTGATCTTGCTAGGTGGTGGCTATGGTATACCAGACCATTGCTATGGGGTTGCTAGGTACACTATATAGACAAAAGTATTGGGACACATACGCCTTCATTGTTTTCTTCCTCCCCAAAGTAAAAAAAAAGAGCTTATCCTGCTTTCCTGTCTCTACTGTCCAGGCTGGAAAAGGCTTTTCACTAGAATTTGAAGGAGCATTGCTGTGAGGATTTGATTGCGCTCAGCGACAAGCGCGTTAGTGAGGTCAGGATGTTACATGGTCACCACCCCACCTCGTCCTCAACTCCCCAGTTCATCTCAAAAGTACTGGAGGAAGCACCAACCATCATTCCAGAGAGTATCGCAGTTCCACTGCTCCACAGCTCAACGCTAGGGGGCTTTCTACCCCTTTCTACCCCATGCCTGGCATTAGGCATTGTGCCAATAGGCTCAAGTTTATCTGCTCCAGAGAGTCCTGTTCCACTGGCGATACTTCTCTACAGGGACTAGGCAAGCTGCATGTGTGCATTTGCACAACTGTTTCAGCACTGGTGCGCTGAAAAGTAGCTGAATGCTTTCATTAGAAGGGTCGTCCCATTTGAACATATAGTGTAACTGCTTGGTGATTACTATGGTGTTTCTAGGTGGTTGCTATGGTGCTGCCAGGTAGTTGCTCTGGAGATGCTTAGTGGTTGCTATGGTATCTCATGTGGTTACAATGCCTTCTCAGGTGGTTGCTAGCCTGTTGCCCCTAGGAGTGAATGGAGGTGTGTGGTAGCACCCAGTGGACCGGTGCCCATATCTGGAAGAAGCAGATATGAAGATGGGTGGTAGATCCTGAGATGATAGGCTTTCTTATCCTGAACCAACATAGAACCCATTTTTAGTTTGGAAAGCTAAGTTCTAACCCTGCTGAGTCTGTCTTCTCACAGTTTGAGCTTTGAGGTTGACAAGCTTAGCGCAATACTGACCTGCGGTGAAACTTTTTGCAGCATTCCCTCAGGGTTTAAATGAAGCGGCGTTCATTTCTTTTTTAATTTTGTCTTGTTCGAAAGGTATTATTATCCACGAGGCTTTGAAACCCAGAGAGCACCGTGAAAATGAAAGCGCGGAGCCACATGCAGCCCATGAGTCATACTTTAACAGCAGGAGATATATGCAATCATTCAAATGTGCATTGATAAGCTTTTCTGTGCGAGATTTCAGCCTTTCATGCGCGAGCAATGGCAGTCAATGGACATCTCTCTTTTTCTCTCAAAGGGCTTCATTCTGGCAGTCTGCCCTCAGTCTCAGTCTAGAACCCAGACATCAGCTAGCACGTCTTTTTTCTTTTTTTTAATGCTTGCGAGACGTGTAATAAATGCTGCATTTTGCATCTATCACCTTGCTTGATTTAACGCGTCACAAGAAAAAGAAGAAGAAGAAAAAAAAGAAGCCTGACAGCATATTTTTCAGATCAGATTTCTTCGCACTTCTTCCGCTTGGCGGGATGTTAGTCATGAGTCGTGCCCTTGTAGCGTCTATTTTGCCAGTGTTGGTGTCTCTCCAAGAAGTACAAAACGACACCTTTCTCACTGCGTCAGTCCTTTGAAGAAACACGGCGTGATCAGCCAAAGGTTAGCTCACTCTTCGCCTTAGTTCTGGAGAACAGCAGCCGAATTTGAGCCTGTACTTCCATTGTTTCACTTACGGTAATGGGCAGGTATATCGCGCAAAGTGGTCCGCCGGCGCTACAATGCACAGCTTATTCCCGATGAATGGAGCTGATTACTGTAATGGGGAGGAGAATGCTCCCTCACCTCAGGAGGCCTTTTTGTTCCACTGTGGGGTCTGAACTGACTAGCTTGAATGGAATGACAGTATGAATATTACTTTTATGAGTTTAGAAACGGGCCTTTTCAGGCTGAAAACAAAGGTTCGATTAAGCTAGAGAGGGAGAAAGCAGTAGTTTGAGAGATGAAGGTGTGTCAATCAGGCGATGGAAGGAACTACTTACCCATACACTATTTGAGCGAGCTTTTGGCCGTCAACCGCGCACCGTGCAGCTTGATTTAGGCCGTGTCGGTGTGTTTTTGCTATCATAACCACGGGAAAAGCACGTACACGGCATGTACGTAGTCTCTTAATTATTCATGGGTGTGTTTTGGGCGTAACGTGCAATAAGCCAATCAGTGTGTGCGCTCTGACTTTGACTGATTGCTATTTCAATGGCGCAAAGCAAAGCGGGGGTGTATGTGCACAATTCACTGCCAAGATAGCAACGAACGTCTGACTGTTGACGTCTGCCTAGTCAGTGGAGCTAACCTGTAGTGTTTTCTGTTGCCAAGATACACAGCAACACGCCAGAAATTTACCTGAACACACCTCATTTCGAGACAACCACGCCCATCAGCATAGATATATTCGCAAGCACCATTGCTATTTAACTTACGCAGGCGGAAGACGTGAAAATAGACTGTTGGCGGGTTGTAAGATAGACCCCATTGACGCACTGCACCACCACAGCCTGCTCTGTCTTAGCTTAGGTTCTGGAGATGCATTTCTCTCTGGTTGGGAGCAATACTTAAACACTACAGCACAGTCATCCTGAAGGGGGAACGAGTCTCAGTGTGTCTCGTGGGGCTGCTGTTCGACTCCATTAAACAGCCAATGTGCTTTGGTTCCGCACAAATCATAATCTGCACTTCTGGAGGAGGCACTGATGTTCTTCGCCGAGGAATTCTATAGGCGACAACTGTATGTCATTGCGAGGGCAGAGAACAGCTGTTAAAACATCAATGTACTGTATGTGGTAATGTCGGAGACAGAGAAGAGCAATAGCTATGCTGTAAATAAAGCTGTAACCAGTGAACATTAGGGCTGAGAGAAGGGTTCTTATGAGGCTGGCATTTGTATGTAGCAGAGCGTAGCATTTACTGCACTGTAGCATTCTGACAAGTTGGAAAAATATGGGGTAAAAACACAGATGGTTGGATGGGTGTTAGCTTCAGCTGCTACTCTGTATTAAATAAGCCCTAGAATCTGCATTTTCCTTGGCATAGCTGAATAATGAGAGTGCGGTACGTGGAAATGACAGCCTATAAACTGCAAACACTGCTCTTCCTCCTCCTTCAAAACAAATTATGGCATAACGGCCAAAATAGAACTGTAAAACAGGCCCAAAATTATATTTACGGCTCTAAAATTGACATAGACTCCGCCCACTTCCGTAAAGGGAAAATCCATGTTTTTCATTCTGAGGCATAATAACAGGGTTGTAAATTGGCTTGCTTAGTGCTTATGCATGTGTTTTCACTATGTAGTCACTATGTAGGTGGTCTTCCTAAAGATAACCTAAAGAGACAAAGGCACATTAGGCATTGAATCAAGTCCCCTGTTCTTACAATGACTCTTACAATGAGCTCAACCCACCTAGAAATATGACCCCCCCCCTTCTCTCTCTCTCTCTCTCTCTCTCACACACACACACACACACACACACACAACTCTGCAGTTCATGCTAGGCCCTTTGCAACAGCCCATGAAACATTCATCTCACAGGTATGAGCTTTTAAAACAATGAGCAGCTACCTGCGAGGGTCCCACATCAATCAGCGGTGAGGGAGAGAGAGAGAGAGAGAGAGAGAGAGAGAGATAGAGAGAGAGAAAGAGGGAGGAGGAGGAGGAGGAGAGGGAGAGATGAGAAATTGTCCTTGCAGGGCTGATTTGGCCACGCATCAGGAAGCACACATGCAGAGAGTCACTTTACTGAAGGACAGCATTCATGGGGCTACACCACACCTACATAAGCCTTTCAGTACAACTGATAGAAGATGTAAGACCCTTACACACATTTCTAAAGGCTTATTCCAACGAGTGTCAGTGGTCACAACACTTGCTGAGGAGGAATGAGATCAGAATTGGCAGAAGATAAAGCAGATGTTGCGATAACGGGCACTTGTTGGAATAGGCCTCGGAGGAGTGTTGACGCCAGTCGTCATTAAAGAATTATGTAGCTGTGCTGTGGCTTTATAAATGCTACTCTTGAGTAATGTGCAGTGGCTCACTTATGCTCAACGTTACATATGGAGCCTTCAGTCCGTAATCTGCATTTATTTCATCTGTATTTGTGTATGCTCTCTGAAAGCTTACAGATACAGACGAAAAGCAGAATACGGAGCTTTCTGTCCATAATCTGCATTCATTTCGTCTGTATTTGTGGACGTTCTCTGAAAGCTTACAGATATGGACAGAACACAGAGTACTGAGCCTTCTGTCCGTAATCTGTATTCAGTTTGTCCGTATTTCTACACGCTCTCTAAAACTTTACAGATATGGACGGAACACAGAGTATGGAGCTTTCTGTCTGTAATCTGCATTTATTTCGTCTGTATTTGTGGACGTTCTCTGAAAGCTTACAGATATGGACAGAACACAGAGTACTGAGCCTTCTGTCCGTAATCTGCAATCATTTTGTCCACAATTGGGCTCGCTCTCTCTGAGCTTACGGATATGAACAGCCTTCTGTCCGTACTCTGCATTCATTTCTTCCGTATTTGTGGGAGGTCTCTTAAAGCTCTTTTCATTGGGAAAAGTGCTATATAAATAAATTTGAATTGGATTGAAGTGAATTATGCACAGAACAGAGCAGTACCACTGGAAATCACATTGGCAGCATAGTCAATAGTTGAGGTGAAACATGACCATTGCCTTATGGACACGACAAACAAGAAACTCAGGCCAAAAAGAAACAAACTTGAGGGGAGTCTGTGTGGCCGACTTTCTTATAGTAAGTACATTATTACAACCTCCTCCACCTGTTGTCAGAAACGTTTGACTTTGCACTGCCTTCTAGTGGATATATTGCTTAACATCCATGCCAACGTTAAGGATGTATAGAAATATGTGGGCAGTGATGGCTACAGTGAGTTTGGATTTTGGTATGTTACTGTATTAAAAATGATCCATAACTGAATAACAAACGATTATTCAGCCTTTTCTACACATTTTATTTATACTGTATAAACACTCCTTCTAATTAAAGAACTGGGCTCTTTAAGGCCATTGCCAACATAGGTGTTAAACTGTACACATGCTGCTGTGCAGCCTCTATAAATAGAGCAGTTCCACACATCCCTATCTGCAGTGCCAAATTCCAGCTCTCAGAAATAGCCTTTTCTCCAAGGTGGCATTTTTCATTTCTTTTGAATCACCCTTGATTGAGTTTAGAATATATTCTACATGATATAAAACAGTCTGCATGCATGTTCATATTCAGTAGATACCGTGACTGGAAGAGTCAGGCCTTTTTTGGAGTTTGGGGCATAAATATATCATCAAGGATCATGCTCATTTCTACTAGCACCCCATTGGGATTTCTCGTAATATGTTAGGACTAACACTCATATGTACTGATATGTACAATTATTAATTTTTCAAGCTGGCAAAAATGTTCCATATGTGTTTTTTGAAGCTTGTAACAGATACAGTGTGTGTCCAAAACATCCAACATCGGACCTCACGTATGCTCTTGGCACTGAATGTAACCATATCCTCATAGCAATGCTCTCCAAAATGTAGTATAAGGCTGCCTTTTCTGGACAGTTGGGACAGTTACTCCAACAAAATTCCCCTGGTTTTGGAAGAAACAATGAATATGCAGGCGTCCCAATACTTTTGTCCATACTATGTATGTAATCATGCATGTGACAGTTTCACAGTGACTCCCACCCACTGACTGGTCCACTGTTACTTCTTGATTTTGTTGGTGGTTAATCTGACTTAAGGCCTTCGGTCCAACTCCTGAAGGCCTAGCCATTGGAAGAACTTGCTTGGCTCTTGGATCTACCTAGCCTAGATACCACAAGGTTTCTGGTAGACATTCCAAGATCTCAATCCAACCAAAGCTGAATAATGAAATAAGAACATTACTGCAATTAAATGGTTCAACTGCAATAAGCATAATGGGACCATTAAATTAAAATGAGCTAAACATAAGTTCTCAGAAGTCATTTGACCTTCTCTGAAGGCCTAGAAGGCTCTGAGGGTTCTTCAGCGGAAACATTTGATAAGTCACATGTACTATATTTAAGACGCGTTTGCAGAGAACGTCATCTTACCATTCTGCTACTTTCAGTCTCAACGGGAATTAGCTTAACGACTTGTTATTAATCTCTCCCCTTTTCTGGTTCCTCTTCTCCTCTTCTCGTCTTGAATTCGCCCTCTTTACCCCCTCCCCATGTTTCATAACACTGGCTCCATAATAACTGGATTAGGACCAATCCGTGGGCCTGACTTGTGTAATTACTGTGTGAAAACCCAGAGAGGAAAACACACGGGTTCCTATGTGATTATTTTTCCTCTGCCGTTGTGATCATTAGACAGAGGCTCTGGCAGCCGTAATAAATATGGCTCTGGCACCCGTGTGGATGCCGCTTGATAAACTCTGAGCTAACACACTCCTCAGAGCCACACTCACACACAGTGAGAAGATACAGAAAGTGGCTGGGTTTAGGAGAGCATGCAGTCACATGCTTTACTGAGATAGGACTGTTGTACGACTCTCCTTTATCTCATGATCACACTGATATCAGAACCATGGCAGGTCAGAACGGTCCACCTAAAACAAAACCTGGTCAACAGTGGCCCTGTGTTGGCAAACTGACCAGTGATGATTGGGTTGGGGGTACGTTCACTTTAAGGTAAGCGGGTCTTGTAGACTTGTCCATGACTTTTGTTCTGCTTGTCACCAGCCAAGTCATTTCAGACCATATCATCCAAATCACCTTCAGTGATGTTGAGGTCTGGAGTCTGGTCAGCTCATTGTTCCTTTTTGCAGTAAGGACTTCTCGATCGACTCCATATCCTTTTAGACCCACAGCGTGGGTGTGAGTTGTCTTCTCACAATGGAAGAACCCTGTGGATGGAAGACCTGGAAGACCTGGAGATGCTTTCAGATCTGAAGAGAGAGTGGCGCTTGTTGTTTTCCTCGTCTACAGAGATGAAAGCTTTAAGTGCTGGAAGTTATATCTGGTGAGGGTGGTTTTTGTGGGCTACCAGGCCTTGCATGGTTGTTAGTGGTCCCGTTGTTAGTGCTTTCCCCATTTTGAGGAAACTGCATCGAATCTCCTCAGAAATATTGTGTGGAAGAAGACCACTGGTGAGATTTGCCATGGCTGGTCCCTGTTTGGTATGGTTCCACTGGTGAGATAGGAATGTCAGCTTTAATTCCCACTGGTTCCCCCAGCATACCCCGAGCTTTTCTTAGCAACACTGCCAAAACACAGCAATGCCTGAGTAAGTCAGCGTAGGTTTGCCAGTCATACTTTGTGTGCTCAAGATACACTCCACTGATGTGTTTTCCTCGCTACATGCTAAAACAGCACGGAAATGTTCCGCTTTGCCTCTGATGATTTCACCACCCCGTCACATAACCTCAGTAGAACATTTCTGCATCGAATTCAGTGCTTCAGTGCTCGATTTTTGACGCTAGACAAACATGGCTGAAGTTATTCTCTAGTTTCTAACTGGAATTTTCCATTCCACCTTAAGGGGTGCAGGAGCTGTGGGCGCTAGAACGGTACTGTGTAGCTTAGAACTAGATTAGAACACTTTCGATGCCTTGCAGATGCTCATCTGACCAGTGTTGCCAACTCCTCAGTAAGGAAAGTAGCTATTGGCTGTCCTAATAGTTGTTAGAAGTCGCTGAATGATGTCATCATCTAATTTGAATAATTGCCCATTTGCTTGTATTTGAAGCTGTAGAATAAAGGGATAACATGTGGAAACACCCTGAACCTACAAATGAACTCTGAATAAATTATCTTTTGTTGATTCTTATTTTTTTGCCTATTGAAATAGGCCGTCACTTCCCAAAGTAACGCCATTTTTACGTAAATTATATCAATCAGTTTTGTCCTGTGTTGTTAAATGTTAGCATATCAAATTTAATCAAAAGACTTTTGTGTGGGGTGGAATTGCTACTCTACGCTCATCCCTCCTCCTTTATTTGGGCTTGGGAGCGCCAAAGTGACCTTAAAACAGACACTTTGGCAGAGTTACTTCATTTTTTTTGTTTGTTTTCTTGCTTTTTCTTTTGTTGTTGGTTTTGAGGTGAGTGACTGAGACTGTGTAAGTTAAATGCAGTGATTTATTTTTGTGTGTCATGCCTGCCCCTGTTGTCATGTCTGCCTTTGTTTGGTTTTTGCCATGTGCTCCCAAGCCCATGGCTCTGTTTGTGTCTTGTCTGCCCTAGCCACGCCTGTCCATTAGTGTTTCCAACAGTGTCTCCTTTGTAGCCACGCCCCCTTGTTAGTCCCAGGTGTTCCTCGTCAGTCTCTTGTTAGAGTCTGTATAAGTACCCCTTTGTTTCAGTCGTCCCTTGTCTGGTCTTGTGCATGTTTTGCATGTGCTAATGTTCCTGCTCCTGTGTTCATGGCAGTTCACGGTTTGTTGATTTGACCTGTCAGTCTTGTGTTCTTTATTTTGCTAAACTTTGTGCTTGTTTGGTTTCCGTGTGTTGTGTTTTGTTTTCGTGAATTAAAGACATTATCCTGTGAATACGTCCGCCTCTGTCTCGTGACAAACTGCTTTTTTATTTACATCTCACTCTGTAAATCGGGGGCGGGTCAGTGGCGGCTGTGGGCATGCGCAGTTAATTTGTAGTGTGGACGTGGAGCGGTGTGGGTCTGACTGTGAGACTGAGCACTGTGAGTGTTGTGGGACAGGGCTCACGGCAGTACCTGCTGCTGAGGACAGTAACTGAAGGACATGTGTGTTCAGCTCAGAGTCTCCAAAAGTTTCCAATAACACCAGAAAGAGTCGCTAGATTTGTCACTAGTCGCTTTTTTTAAAGTCACTAGAGGGGTCTGAAAAGTCGCTAAATATAGCGACAAAGTCATTAAGTTGGCAACACTGCACCTGCCATTCCGCTAACATTCAACTGAATGTGTATCAAATGAAACTGAACTTTAAGCTTAATGTAAATGACTGTCTATTGAATGTAACCCTACACCTGACCCAAACCCTAACTTTACCTATTTAGGGTTAGCTTCAGGGTTGATTCAAGGTTAAGGTTATGGTTAGGGTTAAGGTTAGGGTTAGGGTTAGGTGTAGCATCGATTCAAGGGTACAGTTAGGGTTAAGGTTAGGGTTAAGGTTAGGGTTAGGTGTAGGGTTAGGTTTTAGGGTTAGGGTTAGGTGTAGCATCGATTCAAGGGTAAAGTTAGGGTTAAGGTTAGGGTTAGGTGTAGGGTTAGGTTTTAGGGTTAGGGTTAGGTGTAGCATCGATTCAAGGGTAAAGTTAGGGTTAAGGTTAGGGTTAAGGTTAGGGTTAGGTGTAGGGTTAGGTTTTAGGGTTAGGGTTAGGTGTAGCATCAATTCAAGGGTAAAGTTAGGGTTAAGGTTAGGGTTAAGGTTAGGGTTAGGTGTAGGGTTAGGTTTTAGGGTTAGGGTTAGGTGTAGCATCGATTCAAGGGTAAAGTTAGAGTTAGGGTTAAGGTTAGGGTTAGGGTTAGGTGTAGGGTTAGGTGTAGGGTTAGGGTTAGGTGTAGCATCGATTCAAGGGTAAAGTTAGGGTTAGGGTTAGGTGTAGGGTTAGGGTTAGGTGTAGCATCGATTCAAGGGTAAAGTTAGGGTTAGGGTTAAGGTTAGGGTTAGGTGTAGGGTTAGGTTTTAGGGTCAGGGTTAGGTGTGGCATCGATTCAAGGGTAAAGTTAGAGTCAGGGTTAAGGTTATGGTTATGGTTATGGTTAAGGTTAAGGTTAAGGTTAGGGTTAGGTGTAGGGTTAGGGTTAGGGTTAGATGTAGCATCGATTCAAGGCTAAAGTTAGGGTAAAGGTTAGGGTTAGGTGTAGGGTTGATTCTAGGGTAAGGTTAGGGTTAAGTTTTAGGGTTAAGTTTTAGGGTTGATTCAAGGGGGGTTACAGTCATTTACATTCAACTTAGAGTCATCTAAGACCATCCAAGTAAAGTGATGGCAAAAAAAATTTACCATGCTAAAATCTTACTACTGGGCTGTTTAAGGTGGAATCATAGATGCTGACCTAACATTCATCCAACATTCAACTGAATATGTATTAAACGCAACTGAACTTTAAGCTGATTGTAAATGACTGTCTAGTGAATGTAAACTAACCTAATCTACACCTAACCTAAACCCTAACCCTGACCTTAACCTTACCTATTTAGGATTAACGTTAGGGTTAGATTTAAGATTTGAGGTTTATAAGGGTTTGACATCCAAATAAAGCGATGCCAAAAAAATACCACAGTATTCTTTACCTGTTCTTGTCTGCACTTGTCCCCACACTGCTCTACAGGTGTCGTACAGCTGAGTTACTGAGTAACCGACACATTGTAAAACTCCTCACTGCTTCGTATCAAAAGACTGAAACACAGACAGCCAGAACTCACTTGTGAAAGGGTTAATGCCTGATTTGGGTGGAAATTCAATAAACAAATGAGGTTTGCACAGCACTGCCATTGAATATAATAAAGTTTTTAATATAATAAAGTTTTTAATCAACTTCTTTTCATGGCTTACGTTAAAGACATCTAGAGTATTGCTTGCGATACACCTTCGTATTATTCGAGCCTCCAGAAAGCAGAAGAATTTCATGAATTGCTTTTTCACTGGGTTTACAAGTTTCGGGGGCCGAATCTTCTTTTTTTTCAATATTTCATTCTGACGGCTGCTTTAGGCAGAGAGTGTCGAGGCCGACAGGAGTTGTTTTGAATATGTCCGATTCCCCAGCGTCAGCAGACACATTTAGACTGCTGAGATCAATAAAGGAAGCTGGAAACAGCGGAGCGTCGGGATGGTGCATTACTTCCTGTGTTCGGCCAGGAGGACTCTAAAATATTAAAGACAGCTGCCGGATCACTTTAGCATTCGGCACAAGCGCTGTTTTTCCTCTGCGGGATTCCCTTTTGTTTTCAGCAGTGTGAGGGGAAAAAAAGCGCGAGAGCGAACACAAAAGCGCGAGAGAGAGGAAAAGAGAGAGAGAGATGTCGAGTTGTTGTTATTTGCTGCTCTTAAACTTGTATGTTTTGTGTAAAACTTAAGATGAAAAGAACCCCACGGAAGCCCCAGATGAGGAGACATTTGAATATTCACAACATTAGTCCCGAATATTAATTGCAAATGATTTGTTTTTAAGTTCTCTCAGATGGCTCGGAATGTGACAAAACAAGAAGACAGACCGAGAAAAATGATGAAAGCTGGAAGGGGGGAGGCACTGCAGTCAAGCAGTGGTCAGCTGTCGTGGGAACCGGCATTTCATCTGGGATCATTCGCACAACAACGCAGGTTGCTATTTTCGACAGCATGCGTCAGGTTTCGCAGGTAGACCCTTAAAAGCAGTCAATAAATATCACGTCCTCCCGGAATAGCTGGCTGTGACTGTGATCCGAACATGAGCCTGATTATCCAGAACAGATGCACATCAACCACCATGGAGGAAAACTTTAATAGCTTCTTCTTCAGAAGATGGAAAAGCATCAGTGAGCCCAGTGGGTATTGCCGAGTTGCTTCCCGGAGTGTCTTTTATTTTTTTTATGTCCCCGCCCTTAAATGCGATGAAGTGGCTCTGGATTTTTGGCAGGACGTTTTTCGTTCTGAAAGACGATCGCGCTTTGAACTTCTTCAGAAGAAGGCTTTCATTTGACACCAGTTTGGGAGGCTATGAGAATTTGGGCCAGTCATTTTTTATTATTATTATTATTTGGTTTTTATTTTGTCTAGGGTTTTTTTTTTCGTAGCTCTATTTAGAAAAGCATTCGAGAAAATGGCACCTCAACAAGCCGCCACACCCGCTATTTCCCCACTTCCCACTTGGATCATGGCCTTGCGGTTTCTCACAGCCTGCAAATGTCAAGCAAAGAGGTGACGGTCTTACCGGCATGGAGGTCCATGCTCCCTCTGCTTGACCCCTTGCTAAGGTACAGGTTGAATAGAATCTTCAGGATCTATCACTTTGTGGAACGCACAGCCTGGGGGAAACAGAGAGGTGTAGGGACAAAGAGACAGGGAAAGACAGTTGAGACAGACATGGAGACGAGCAGAGAAAGTGAGTTGGGAACAGGAGTTAGAGAAAGGCCGTCACAGATGACATCTCTACACTGACTCATCAGAAGTGTCAGAAGGGGACGAATCCATCTCTCCTCTCCTACCGATCTGGGAAAGAAAGAGAGAAGCAGAGCGAGACAGTGAGGGAGAAAGTGAGGGAGGTAAATAAGCTCAAATTGTTATGTGTGAAGGATTCAGGGGTGGTTTTATGCCTTTGGCAGGTGTTTGTGTTGATAAATGAGGTGAGTTTGTGGTAAACAAACAGGGCTGAGGAAATGAGATGCAGGTCTGCCGGCTCTCCGGCCGTTCTCAGTCTCTACACGAGGCCAAGAGTGTCTATAGGCTGCAGACGTCTTCGGGCTACGAGTCACTCTATGTTGTAAGTGTCTAAGCTGTAGCTACAAGAGTTAGAAGATGTTTGCATTTACAACAGTCTCATATCCATCAGGTCCTCTTGGCAAACCTCTTAGAAAACTTTGCAGGGAGCAACTGCTACAGGCATCGACCAGGACTAAACCTGTGCAGAGGCACCATAAGGGGTGGGGGGGGGGGGTTGGGATGTTTCTAAGGGCCTGTGACTGACAGGGGCCTGCCCTACAAAATGTATTCATTAAGTATTTTAGCAGAACTCTTTGTTTCACAGTTGTGGGGCCCAGTGTTATACCTTTTCATGGGGAACAACAATCCTGAAAGTTTCTTGGGGCCCAAAAGTCTTCTGCAAGTTTCAACTCTACGAGAGCATCAGGTCTTTCATGACTTCCGTTCACAGCAATGTTCCCTGCTTAGAGGAACTGACTGATTTGAGACTAGACTGTTACTGATACAAACATCTCACACTCTTGAGAACCTATTGAGACACCTGTAGATTTGGGATATTGAAAATTGAGAGTTTTTTGCAACAGCAGTCATATGTACTTCACAGCTAAGAAAATTCTGGCGGCAAGCATCCCACAGCTCAGATAAGATGTTCCCAGACCAAGTCTCAAAGCAGTGGAAGGTTCATAGCAGTGAACAACCCAAGGCTCCAGGTGTTTTATGGCTTTTGGCAGCTTGGGCCTACAAATTTCTCAAGATTTTGTCTGTTGGACTGCCTGATAGGTGGTTGGATGGTCTAAGATCTCGTGGAGGAGGGTTACCCAGCCTCCTGACGGTGGTCTTCCTGCAGGTTTCACCTCCATCTCAAAGGATGATGATCATCAAGGGATTCTGAGAACAATCTTCAGTGGACTGGAATGTAGATGATTAGAGCTCAACTCAGTAGATTGTCTGGAGCAAGGTTGTGACCACTTGTCTGATTACCTCCATTAAGAATATAGCCACATAGCTACTGTAGCAGTCATTGCAACATGCAGGAATCTGCCATGGATTGCGCTCGAATTTCCGAGTGATCCCACCATTGTCTCTGGGGGAACACAGATGGGCATATCAGGGGGTGCGTGACCTCCTACAAGGACCATTCCTGACAACCGTGAATTAAAACCGACATTGGGTATTTCAGAGTTGGCATTCTCGGGTCACGGTGGCCTTGTTTTACAGCATCATTTATGTTGAGCAATTACCGCTAGATGGTTGCAGGGAAAGTTGGCAAGGCCTAAACTGAAAGCGGCCCAGTTTGAGTGCTTTTTACATGCGGGCCAGACAAAATGAAATGGGAGAGACTTGGGGGTGGTATCTGATCAGGAGATTTAACTAGACTTGACGAGACTTGAGAGTGAGCGAGAAAGAGTCGAGGCAGAGACAGCGAGAGAGCGACAGATTTCAAGCAGGGCAATCCAATCCCATTTCTCCCACAGCGAGGCAGAGTGTGCCCTGCTGCTCAAACTCAGCGGCACCACAGTGCCTGAAGAAGAAAAGCCAAAAGGCACCTGCTTGCCTGCCAGCCATCAACTGCCACTCTCTGTGGATTTACACAGACACAAACACAGCATTTCCATAATTCCATCACGTCTGCACGAGGTGAGCAGGCAGCCTGTTGTTCTCAGTCAAGGTCAAGGAGAAACCAATGTAACCTTCTTCTATTCCCAGAAAACTGAGGAGTGCAAAGGTGGTTAAAACGGTCTCCGGCTCAGACAACACAGATACTGCTGACATGGGGTTTCCTCCTGTAAAATGAAGTGAATAAGAACTCTCAAAATTGACAGTTTATTAGACAGGCATGGGCTAGAGGGGAACACAGCCCTCCAACATTGAGCTTTGGAGCAGTGAAGGAACTGTGTTCTCTGTAATGATGGTTGGTGTTTCATCCAGTACTTGGGATGAGTCGGGTAGTTGGGGATGAGGTGGGGCGGTGATCATCAAACATCCTGACCCCACGAACACTGATTCAGTCGCTGAATCAAATTCTCACAGTGATGCTCGGAAATCTAGTGGACAGCCTTCCCTAGACAGCAGAGACAGTTAATAACCTAGATTTCAGAAGAAACGATAAATGAGCAGATGTCCCAATACTTTTGACAATCCAGTGTATGTTTGGTCTTTGCTTCCACAGTGTTGCCATAGTGGCTGAGTTTCTCCAAAAACCACCAAGTCAGTTGACCTTCTCCATCCCTTTTCATTGCCTTGGTTCCTTTACCTTCTGGTTGGTCTCAGAAACTGAATCTCCCTCTGACCTTTTGGATTCACACTGTTTACACTTATGGTCTTGACTGCATGTCTCTTTATATTGTGAAGCTAAAAACAGTGGTTCCAACCATCTTCAAGCCTCATTCTTGGAGATAAATGCCGATCTTCATCAGTCTACTTGCGATATTGCAAGACAGTTTGAGGCAAGTTTTTTTTACCCATGTTTCTGACCAGTATAATCCGAGACAGTTCCAAAATGCTGACACGACATCAACTAGACAGCTGGACACAATGCTAACTGCCAACTCTGTTACGTCATCCAATTGTTGGGGAGAAGGTCGCTCATCCTATCCAACCAGAGAGGCCAAAGCCAAGCTCTTAGATTTGTTTCATTGGTTTCGCCAATGGAATTTCCACTTTAAGTGGAGTTATGGCATTTGAGAGAAGTCCATGCCCTAAACTCCTCCCACTCAGCCTTATATAAACCCTCTTTCCCACTCCATCGAACAACTTTGTCCCCTTCTCCAGGTGACATCAGACATGCTCTCAATCTCTGTTCCAGAGGGCTCCATCAACAGCTAGCCCTTTTAGCAGACTCGGCCTTAAAACCCCATTTGCACAACAGGTGGAGGCATACCTGGAAAGTGTGAGACACACATACACATGCCCTGCCTCTTCTCCACGTCCTTCTGGTGTTCTTTCTGAAGGTGAGCTCCCCTGTGCCGTCATAATTGAAAATTAGGAATTTGCCACGCCATAATTAAACGCTAACCTATGACCTGCAGGGAGTCCGAGGCAGCACATTAACTTTGGGCGTTTGATGTGCGGCTTTGGAATGGATTCAGGAATAGCACACAGCATATAAACACACACACACACACACCGCATCGACATGGGGATGTAACACACCTTGACAGCCTTTTAATTACCGTCCTGCCCAAGTCGTTAAAAGATGCCTCCATTATCACAGCCATATTTCCACAGTGTGTAAGTCAAAGGAATACCTCATTTGTTTTTAATTAATTATCAGATGAAGCCATTAACAGTAGGGGCAAGCCCCCCTCTCCCCCCATGCTCTGTTTTAATGCTTATTTTTGAACTCTATCCTGTATGTAAAAAATAATTAAGGAGGCTATTACTCTAGGCTTAATAGGAGCGTAACAGAGAGAGAGAAAGAGAGAGAGAGAGAGAGAGAGAGAGAGACATTAAATCAAGTAGATCAAGCTCTGTTGTGCCAGTTATTATTTTTTTAGGTTCACTGATATATAATAGTTACTATTGGCCCCAATAGTTTTGTTCTATTCAAATTCTATATGTATATATTTAGGATGTATTACCATCAAACCTAAGAATCTTGATCTCATAATAACGAGATACCTTCTCATACATGTGAGATGTATATGTGATTTTTTACAACCTAACATCTCATAATAATGAAATAATATAATAATATAATAATGAAAAGCTTTCTTGTCATCACAAGATTTTGCATGCCATAAGTGAGTTGCTATTTTTATACCATAATATCATCTTCAATACTCATAATCCATTCATTGCTCATAATTACAAACTTTTTTATCATGTCATTATTATGACATATTTTGTTTTCACAACACATCTCACAATAATGTCATGTTTATGACATAATTTTTATGACATAATATTTCATTACTATCTCATTTCTTGTAATTGTGAGATGTTCTATGCCACTATATATATATATATATATATATATATATATATATATATATATATATATATATATAATTTTAGAAAATATAATATAAAATAATATCAATAAATAATGTAACTGGTAATTATGCAATGTTGTATGTCATAATTATGCTGTATGCTATTTTATGACATATCTCATAATAACAAGTATTTTTTATTATAAGACATCATGTTTTAATCTTTTCCATAATTCAGACCAAACCATTTTTATAATGAGGCACTTTCTTGTAAAGGCGAGATGTTGCATGTCATAATTATGCCTTTTTACTCCATTTTTATGACATAATCCCATATTAACAAGACACTTTCTCCTAATAATGAAGTGTTGTATAATTACATCTCATAGAATTAGAATGTTGAATGACGTATCTCATAATAACATCATACTTTTACCAAATATCTCACACATGTCATGATTTTGATACATAATTTACAACAGAATATATAACATATAATAACAATAATAAACATTTTCTCGTAATTACAATATGTTCGGGATCCTAATTCTGACATAATATTTCATTTCTGCCACATATCTCATAAAAACACGTTTTCATAATGATCTGAGTTTATTTCATAATTATGGCATAGTGCCTTGTAATAACACACTGAAGAAGATTTGTTTACACCTCCATACAGAAATCCCTTTCCTAGGTCAAATACTTCTGCACTCAGCTACTCAAGAACGTCTTAGTTAATCTTCTGTTCAAAAAAACGCAGCAGTGCAAAGTGATCAATACAATTAGAAGCCTCCGAGCAGAGTGTGTGTGTGTGTATGTGTGTGTGTGTGTGTGTGTGTCTCCTGCCTGTCTGCTATCAGCAGCAGTGTAGAGGATCACTTTATCACACATATCAGCCGGAGCATCGGGACACGTCGGCTCTGTCGCTTCTCACTGATGGGAGAAACACAAAGAAGCGGAGTGTGGAGGAGTGTGTTTCAGTGCCGGCTCCCCTCAAAATAGCAATTTCCAACCGGTCACACTCCATCCATAAACGTCACGCCTCACACGTGAGCACAGTGGACTCATTTAAGCAGAACTTAATGTTTATAGTAGGGTTATTCTTGTTCTGCTTGTTCTAACACATCTTGTTCAGTTTACTAGTTAAAGTGTCACTCACACAGCCTAATGCCGGGCCCGTGCTGCAGGATTTAAAAAATCCTAACCATGCTGAAAACGTGAGACCCCTCATATAACCTCAGTTTTCGTTGGTCATCAAAGTCCCCACACTTCACAATCAGCCCTGAATGAAACACCACACAGCTTCAGATTATGCACGGCCAATCAACGGCTCCGATCCTCAAAACCTCGCAGGAGTTTGTTGCGAACTGTTACACCATGAGAGCAGGTGGCAGGGAAATCACTGCTATGCTAGTAGTGAGTGCTAGTGGTTTCTGAAAAAAGGATGTGCATGAAAGCATGGCTCTAACGAAGGAGTCACCAGGACTTGAGGTAAATACACACATACAGCTATATACGTTGCACATAGGCAGAAGATATATAGCTGTAGGTTACTTAGGGTAAACTTTTTCTGCACTCACTGACAAGTTCCATGCAGCTCAGCTCTCATTGGCTGACAAAGTCACATTTCCCCCAAGAAAATCAGCGTCCACCCCACGCTACAGGACACTCAGTAGTAGTAAATATTAAACACGTGTCATATTTACAATTCACGATCAAAGCAGTCTTGACTGCTCTGAGATCAGATAATAGACACCACACACTACAGAACAATCTGGGAAAATCTTTGTTTAGGAGAAATCTGGAGGCTGTTTGCAAACGTCTGAAAGAGCCAATTGGCTGCAAAATCTGCAGAAATTAAAAATGAATTGGCCAATATTTGTTCCAAACAAGCCAAATCAGCAATTGATTCATATGATTCATTTTATATTTATACTTTTGTTGTAGATGATTTTGTGTTATTCAAATAATTGATTAATTAATTTTTAGTTCAAATGCAAGATGGCCGCACCATATTTTTGTGTAATGCATGCTAGGTGTTGTGGTGGGAAAACATCTGTGGACAAAAATGCAAAAGAATAGGAACTGATGGCGTTGTAAATGCACAGGGTGAGCTGTTTTATTTATTTATTTATTATTTATTTATGCACATATTTATGTTACACTGCCAGGCTCATGCAGATAGCTAACAATACATCTATGTCTATTTCTGTTACTTAATGTTTTAACAAAGCATTCTGGGTATTGTAGTAAGACGAAACGGATGGGCAAGATCCGATAGACTGAGAGGTATAAAGCCCCGTAGCACTGGGCTGTGGAGCAGGTGGAACTGGAGGTGGAGTGCTGGAGCTCCAGCCAATACCACTGGGTTAGGTCTGAATGTAATATTTGATTGCAAACTAATCATACGCTATCAATACCTGATCTCACGAATGCTCTCATTGTCGAATGCCATCAACTCCTTACAACTCCTCACACACGGCTAGAGGCTGTTCTGCAAGAGCAACGGGACAGCAAAGTCCCTGTTGTTGGCCTTAATTTCCAAAGCAAGAAGCTGAAAGAGCAGGTGTCCACAAACTTTTGGACATTTAGTGTAGCTGATAGCAAACACGCTGAATCAGGTATATCAGCAAAGGAACCGTTCCCCGGGCCGAGGTAAGATGCTACTGCGCTCAAGTGTGCAGCGCCGTGGGCCTTCACTTCTTGACTCTGACAAATCTGGCCTCAGCAGCCGTCGATCACGGTGACGGCAGTGGCGTGGATGGTGATTTATTTCACGAGCGCCGATTGATTCATTAGCATGAATGGAGCGCTGCTTTTCCACAGGCTGTTAAGCCCAGGGGTCGCGAACGGCATGGCGAGGTAGAGAGGCCTAACCTTGCCCACGTCTCTCTCTCTGCACTCTCGGTGGCTTAGGACTCACTGCTGCAGCTCATTAGCTGGCAAATGTAGTTACTAGGAGCTGATGCCCTGTGGCAGGGAACATGGAGATAGTAATGAGAGCACACATATGCCTCGCCCAACCATGTAAATGAGCCATGGCTGCGCGTTTAGGGGTGGGGGGAGCTATGTTGGAGGGGGGCTTCTTTTACACTTGCTGGCAGCGTGATTGTAAATGTGTTCTTTGAAGTCGTGACTACAAACTTGGGAATCAGTGGAATCTGTGGTTCGCAGCCTGGTAGGAATCTTCATCATAGTGGAGGAAAGGACAGGTGTAATAGTCGACTGCAGGCAGGCCAATGATAGCATGTGCAGTTCAAACGAGTTACAACTCTTGTTCTGGGTGCTGACTGGTCGGCTGATTCATGTGACTAGCAGGATCATTCTAGGAAATGGAGTTCATGAGGTTGTCAGAGTTTGTAGGAGGACAGGGAAGCTATGACTGTAAATATTAGTTATATCACACTGTACGGACAAAAGTATTTGGACACATGCTCATTCCCTGTTTCTTCCGAACACTAATCTATTAATAAAACATCCTGCTTTTGCTGGAGGAACTGAATCTACTGTTCAGAGGAAACGGCTTTCTACTAGATTTTGGAGAAATGCTGTGAGAATTTGATTGCATTCAGTGAGGTCAAGATGGTTGATGATCATCACCCCATCCCACCTCATCCTTAACTCCCAAACTCATCCCACAAATATTGGATGGAGCACCGACCATCATTGCAGAGAACACAGTTACACTGCTCAATGCTAGGGGGCCCTTATGCCCCTTTAGCTCACGCCTGGCATAAGAAGACATGGTGCCAATAGGTTCATGTTTATCTTCTCAAGAAAGTCCTACCCTATTGACAATGCTTCTCTACAGGGACTAGACTAGAAGCTGTCTAGTGGGTGAAATGGGTGGAACGTAAAGTAGCAGAATGCATTCATTAGAAGGCGCAAAATGTAGAAACATCCACTAGCCAGGGCACCAGTCCACACACTCCTTCACTACAATGGGCCAATTTAGCATAGCCAATTTTTCCACCATGGGGAGGTTTTTTGGGTTGAAAGCAGATTACCTGAAGGAGCACCCACATGGATTTGGAAAGAACACACCTCATAACTCCTCACAGACTGTGACCGGAGTGTGTCGGAGTCAAACCTACACCCCCAGGCATAGATACCCTCTCTGCTGCACCGCCAACGCCGCCCCTTCTTCAAATACAGTACAAGGGAAACCTGAGGTCAATGGTTCTAAGTAGCACCAAAAAGTCTCCCAAGCACATTCCTAAGGAATCTGATTCCATTCAGTGTAAATCATCAAAACCTCCATGAATCAGACATGTTAGAGCGCCGGAAATGCTGAACACCACAGGGTCCTGACGACTGTTCCTGAGAACCAGTCAATGAGCAGCTGGATCTAAGTGTAGATTGATGGTGATGTGTGTCAGTTTACTATCTGCTGCTCTGTTAAAGCATTAATAAAACATCACATCATTACCGCTATGCTGCATTTCAACTCACAAGCTGGTGTTTTAACTGATCGATAATCTGATCAGAATAGCTGTTTACCTTGTTGTCAGTGAGTGTCGTGGCGAAAGAGGCTCTTAAATGAGATGAATTATTTAATTTAGACTTAAGAGCATCCAGAGTTTAGCAGTAAAGCGTTATTCTGCTGCACGCTATGGGAGTTGTCATGCATATATAGAGAAATCAACATATATGGGGTGTATAGTAAGGTTATGGAAAGTGTATGGAGTTGGGCAGTGGAAAGGACACTACTGTGAGTGGAAATCAGATGGCCTATTCTTATATTGCTGCCAGAAATTGGGATGAAACAGATGCAGAACACTGGGATCAAATCCATGTTACAGAGTCTTGCCCAAGGACTCTTATTAGCCATCTCACCTGTTCCACCAAGTCTATCACATGGTGTGGTAGCTCACGGGCAGGAAGTGGTGTTATCCGTTGTAGAGTATTTTTTTTTTCACATCAGTGATGTACAGCATCATGTAGAACATCCAGTAGACTTTTTACGGAAGACGCCTGCTGAATTCAGCTGTTCCTCACTGTATTTGTACGGATGTGTTCACCTGATCTTCACCTAAGAAATCACTGACCATCTAATACAGCTCTAATACAGACCGTCTCACCATCCTCAACAATCTGTTAAAGACCTGCTGCGGACACCAGTCTGGAACCGGGGCCGATGTGAGGGTTAGGTTTTGGGTTAAGGTTAGGTTAAGGTTAGGGTCAAGATTATGATTAGGCTTAGGTTTTGGGTTAAGGTAAGGATTAGGGCCAGGCTGATGGTTAGGATTAGGTTTTGGGTTGAGGATGAGGATTAGGGCCAGGCTGATGGTTAGAATTAGGTTTTGGGTTGAGGATGAGGATTAGGGCGATTTTGTGTGTTGAGGTTAAGGTTAGGGTTAGGGTCAGTATGAGGGTTATAATTAGGGTTAGGTTTTGGGTTGAGGTTAGAATTAGAGCCAGAATGACAGCTAGGAAGATATTTTGGGTTGATGTTAAGGTTAGGGTTAGGGTCAGTGTGAGGGTTAGGATTAGATTTAGGTTTTGGGTTGAGGATAGGGCCAGGATAAGGGTTAGGATTAGATTTAGGTTTTGGGTTGATGTTAGGATTAGGACCAGGATTAATGATAGGATTAGGTTTTGGGTTGATGTTAGGGGTAGGGTCAGGATGAGAGATAGGATTAGGTTTTGGGTTGATGTTAGGGGTAGGGTCAGGATGAGGGTTAGAATTAGATTTAGGTTTTGGGTTGAGGTTAGGATTAGGGCCAGGATGATTGATAGGATTAGGTGTTGGGTTGATGTTTGGGTTATGGTCAGGATAAGTATTAGGGTTAGGTTTTGGGTTGAGGTCAAGGTTAGGGTTTGGGCCAAGATGAGATTTAGGATTAGAATTAGGTTTTGGGTTGTGGTTAGGAGTAGGGTAAGGATGAGGGTTATGTTTAGGTTTAGGGTTAAGGTTAGGGTCTAGAGATGAATGCAGTCCAGCTGAAAAAAAAGCAGCACTGATGCTGCACAAGGTGACCCTTGTGGGACACCATGAAATTTGATTAGCTGAACAGCTTTTTTTCATATTAGGATTAGTAACTGAATCATTAACCTTGGGTTTAAGGGGTTAAACTGAGCAGTGTCCACTAACCAGCCTTAAAAATACCTCAGTTCCAACACAACCACCCTTGATCCACCAAAACAATGCCAATGTTAAAAAGACTCTCCAGGATGAGGATTTGTGAGTGCTGACGCCAGATGAGTAAAAGGCCTTTTTGGAATTGAATTTGACCGCAGTAGTCAACAGAGAGCTCACCGTGCCCCATGTTTAATATGAGTTAATGAGAAATCCCAAAAAATTTCTCATAATCCCTCAGTCCAAAAGCAGCCATTTAATTAAAGTTTTCCAATAGGCATTAGGATGGCTGGTGTCCTCATTAGTGTCACCTGTTCATCAATAATATTCTGATTAAAACACACAGACGGCTCTTCTGTCAGCCTTGAGTCGCCGTGCGCTGGGAACTAGCATGACAACTTAGCAGATGAAGTGCCATCGTCTAGTGATGAATGCAGTCCAGCTGTGAATAAATAAAAAATGATGCTGTAGACAGTGTAGACAGAACGTGGACAGTGAGAGATAGTTGGGAAAATGCCTCATTTCGGCCTCAGTTTAGATTAACAGCAGGTTAGCACTATGATTTAGCCAACAGCAGGTAGGCACATTGCTACTGATCCAAACAAGGGCATCCCTTTGCTGATTCAGCGCTATTTGGTGACTGGCTACACTGCAAAGACATCACTGAATGCTAAATTACTGTTGCAATGCAGTTTATGTGGTTCATTTTAATACATAAAGCATATATAGTGCAAGAAATTTCAACAAATCAGCTAAATATGAAGTTAATGCTTAGCGGGAAGCCACTTGCTAATGAAGTCAGGGTTGCCAGCTCTCATGGTTTTGGCATGAGGCTCACAATTTTACGTCTTGCATGCTCAGAACACATAGGCAAGCCGCTTTGTGTTCATTCCATAAGCATTTGGCTCATCCTGTAACATACTGAGAAGATGTTGGCTGTAGCTCCCGTAGCAATACCTTTTTACGGAAAAAGTGGAAGTGGAATGCTGCGTTTTGGCCTGGAGTGAGGAGCGTCAGGGTTCTTTCCTGCTCCAGACTGCACTGACGCCAGTCTCAGCTTTACATTTGTCTATTTTGTCTAACTTTTCATCACTTACAATTCACTCCACATATTTGGTCTGACAGAAAAAAGGGCACAGCGTCCAATTTCAAGAAAACAATTATAGACATGATGTTCTTACACAATGCCCGAGAATGGTTCAGGCTTTCCAGTCAGGCTGCATCACACCTAGTTTAAAACTGGTTAAATTGTAGGATCTACTGGAGGAGAAGGTTACTCTGACTGTTAAAATAAAGAAGAGTTTATGCTGGATAAGTTTGGTCTAAGCGGTGAGCAGGACCTGGATACAGATCGAGGAGGCCCAACTATATCCCAGACACTGGAGATCTCAATAGTGAGGCTGGCCTACTTCACTGTAGCCTCTGTAACCAGCACATTGCAGTTGCTGTTGGTAAAGTCAGATTTTTCCAGTGTTCACTGTTAACTTCCTAGCTTTCCTGCCTACTAAGTTTAGTGTTGGTGGATAGCAGGGTAGGCTAGGAACTAGCATAGCCCAGCTAAGTAACTACAGTCTCTGCAAACACTGGAGCATGAGGATGAGGATGGGTTCGAAGGAAAAGCTCTCATCTGATACTATTATTAATATTATTATTATAATTAACAGCGCCATACATTTAGTTTCAGGGTTTTTTTAACAGCATGGGAAGATTCTTTAACAGTGGGAAATCGAACCCTGCGTTCACACTAGCAGTCAAGTCACCGACATACCTAAATCACCCCAAGTTTGACTTGTGGGTGTGTTCAGGCCACTCATATTGTTGTGTGTGGGCATGTACAAGGTCTAGATTCCACCAAGAAAATGTAATAGTCAAAACATATATATATATATATATATTTTATTTTTATTTTTTATTTTTTTTTACATATTAAATATGTGTAGTTAGATAGTCAGGTTGTTATTTATTTAGTAACTTAGATAGGTGGTCCTTATTTTAGTATTTAGTTGGTTAGTTAATTAGAAAGATATTTAGGCAGGTAGGTAGTCAAGTAGGTTGGTAGACAGAAAGGTATTCAGGGAGCAGAAGCTGAGGACCACAGACCACCAGGGTAGGCAGAAGTGGAGTGGAGTGGAATGGTTAATAAGAGTTACTTAGTTAGTAACTTAGGTAGGTGGTCCTTATTTTTGTAATTAGTTGGTTAGTTAATTAGGAAGATAGGTAGGTAGGTTAGGCAGGTAGGTAGCCATGTAGGTAGGTAGACAGAAAGGTATTCAGAGAGCAGAAGCTGGGGACCTAGGACCACCAGGGTAGGTAGTTAGAAAGTACATTGTGTAGGTAGGTAGATGGTCAGGTAGTTACGTAGGCAGTACCTTAGGTAGGTGATCCTTATTTAGTTAAGTGTAGTTAGTTGCTTAGTTAATTAGGATGATAGGTTGGTAGATAGGAACTTAGACCGGTAGATAGCCAAGTAGGTTCGTAAACAGAAAGGTATCCAGGGAGTAGACGCTGGGGACCTTGGACTACCAGTGAGTACGATTGGTTCGAAGAATTTGTTAGAGCCAATTGTTTAGACTGTCACTTCAGCACATCATAGTTAATTTGCATAAATATGAGAAGCTCTAAACTGGCTACATATCACATACACCCATATGAAATGACTGGTTGATTGTCGCTCTGCTGCCTGCTAGTGTAAACATACAGTAAGAAGTGAGTAGGCCTTGACCCCCCCTCCCACCCTCCTGGCCCCCCCACATAGCTACGTCCCTGCCAGACAGCGTTAGTAGTCACCATGAGTGTGTCTGCAGCTCTTTTTTCAGGAGGCTCTGTCTGTATCCATATTATGGGTTCTTTGTGTGGGTGCATGCATGAGTGTGTGTATTTTACATCACTTGACAATGCGAGTAGCGGCACTGACAGCATGTGTGTGTGTGTGTGAGAGAGAGAGTGTGTGTGTGGGTGTACTGATAATGACTTCTGATGAAGGTGTGTCTCGCAGTGACAGCCTCTCCCCACGCCAGCCACCCACAGAGAGCCTGAGTGGCACAGGGAGAGGCTGATGAATGGACGAGTGCAAAAAAAAAAATAAAAATGAAGGGAGTGGAAAGGGAAAACCAAAGCGGCGAAGCCCAGAGAGATCCCGCTGCTTTGTGAGCTAAAGGACAGGAGGCTGATTAATTAAATTTCAGAAAGGCTCGACATTTGGGTGGGGGGGTGGGGATGGGTGGGGGGAAGAGAAAACGCCTGGCGCGTCTGTTGTTGCACCAGCAATGAAGGCAGTGACAATAACAACAGGCTGAATCCGAACGATAGCAAGCCTCAGCCCCCTCCAGTCAAAGGCATTTAAAAGGCATTTAAAAACAGGAAGTGTCTCGAGGTTTTTTTGGAGGGGTTCTTTGAAACCCCCTGCCTTATGCCACCACAAACGAAGCACAAAAGACAGAGGTAAAACACTGCTCGGTTAGTGCGCACTCGTTCGGCTAAGGATGCCATCTGTCCCATATGGAACTGTTTCGAGAGCTTCAAATAAAACGAGATTACGCGTCTCAAACATCTGGCGAATTAGTGGCATTATTGTATTTCCTTGTAATTAATTCATATAGGTGTTGACAAATTAAGGTAATGAGGAACACTTGAACGTTCCGATTGCTTCATGATGAAATTAATCACGCAGCGCCGAGCACCTCGAGTGTCAAAGCAGCCGAGCGAGGACAACTCTTTCTTCCCCCATTCCCCCTGGTTGGTTCGTTGTTCGGAATATGCGAGGAAGCTCTAAACAAGCTGTCTTCCGGCCATTTCACACAAGGAATATTTGTTCATGGTTATGAATACAGCTTAGTTACCCTCATCAGTTTCAGTTAGGTCATCAGTTAGACATAAATAGGGGCTGCTGGGAAATGATCAACTCATCTCTCTGTTTCTGCTTGTTTCTCCTCTGGAGAGGCAAAGTACTTTTTGGTATCAATGGAAACCTAAACCATTGGAAAAGAATTCAGCAGGAAGTGACGAGTGGGCAAACAGCTTAGCCCATACACGGGGCTAATTGTAAAAGACGGTAGGTTAGTTACTTAGGGAGCTAATTAGGTAATTGGGTATATTTGTGTGGGTTGGTGGGTCAGTAGGTAGGTAAATAGAGAGTATGTTGGTCAATAGGTAGGTAGATAGTTACTTAGTAATTTGAGAATTTGAGAATTTCCCCACTGGGGGACTAATAAAGGACTATCTTATCTTATCTTAATTTAGTAACTTAAGTAGGTGGTCTGTATTTACGTATGTAGTTGGTTAGATAAGTAGGAAGATGGTTAGGTAGGTTCATAGTTAGTTAAGTATGTAGTTAGTTGGGCAGGTAGCTGATTAGTTAGTTTGTAACTGAACTAGCTAATCATTTAGTTTGGTAGGTAGCTATGTATGTATATTGGTAGGTAGTTGGCTAGTTAGGTTTATAACGTAGGTAGACAGGTTGTTATGAAATTAGGTAGGTAGGTAGTTATTTAGGTAGGTATTTGGTTAGTTAATTTGCAACTTAGGAAGGTAGATAGATTGTTACTTAATTAGGTAGGTAGTTGTTTAGGGAGGAAGCTGGTAAGTTAATTTGTAACATAGGTAGGTATGTAGGTAGGTAGTTATTTAGGTAGGTAGTTGGTTAGTTAGTTTGTAACATAGGTAGGTAGTTATTTAGGCAGGTAGTTGGATAGTGAATTTGTAACTTAGGTAGGTAGTTGGATAGTTCATTTTTAACTTAGGTAGGTAGGTTATTATTTAATTAGTCAGGTAATTAGGTCAGTAAGTATGTCATTAGGTTGGTAGTTGGATAGTAAATTTATAACTTAGGTATTTGTTGTTATTTGATCAGGTTGTTAGGTTAGTAGATAGATATGTATTTACTTGGATAGGTAGGTTGTTATATAATTAGTCAGGTAATTAGGTCAGTAAGTATGTAGTTATTTAGGTAGGTAGTTGGCTAGGTAATTTGTAACTTAGGTAGACAAGTTGTTATTTTATTAGGTAGGTAGTTAATTAGTTTGTTTGTAACTTAGGTGGCAGATACGTCGTTGCTTAAATAAGTAGGTAGTTATTTAGGTAGGTCGTTGGATAGTAAATTTGTAACTTAGGTATATATTGTAATTTAATCAGGCAGTTAGGTTACTAGGTAGATATGTATTTATTTTATAGATTGTTGATATAGATTGTTATTTAATTAGTCAGGTAATTAGGTCAGTAGGTATGTAGTTATTTAGTTAGGTCGTTGGCTAGGTAATTTGTAACTTAGGTAGACAGGTTGTTTTTTTATTTTATTAGGTAGGTAGTAATTTAGGTAGGTAGTTGATTAGTTAGTTTGTACCTTACTTGAGGAAACCTGTAAAAATCAGATCTACATTCTACCCTGCATTAGTATGTGCATGTGTATTTGCTTCTACCCTGCAGTGAGTATAATATTTTATTGTCCTATAATCTAAGGAAGCTTTTGGTAATGGATAAGCCTTTACAAACCCCCATGAGCAAAGCGTACAAGCAATAAAAAGTAAAGCAGAACTTAATACATGATTTCTATATGAATAAAATATTTTACGTCAACACAGTTTAGTCTTTTTGCAGTAATTGTATTGATGTAATATATTTTATTCATACCATATTCATATGTACATTTGAACCAAGTAGATTCAATTCAGCACTTTTTTCAGTGTGGAGGGAACACATTTTAATGGCTTTTATTGTGGAAAGGGAGTATTTGCTACATTTTCCTCTACTGCTGGTTTGGCTTTTCAGCATGAAGGTAAGCCAAGCCGTTTTGGTGAAACCCCTCTAAGTTGTAAATTCAGCTACTTTAAGGCGCTTCCATTGCTGACACAGGCGTTCAATTGTGAATGCACGGCTTGTATAATCTCTATAGAAAAGCACTGCTGACAGAATGGGACACTCTGGAGCAGCTAGATCCAACCTCATGGGCCTAAAGTCACCATGTCCAATGCCAAGTGTCAGCTCGAGGGACATAAAACCCTCCAGAGCTGGGCAGTGGAGCAGTGTAACTGCATTCTCTGGAGCGATGGAGTGCCGTCCCATACTGTTGGGATAAATTGGAGTGCCAGAACTAGCTGGCCATCCACCATCAGTATCTGACCTCAGTCATGCTCTAGTGTGGCTGAATGCAATCATATGCTCACCTCAACTTTCTAACATATAGTGTGAAGTTGAAGAGTTGAACTGCAGCAAAGGGGGCAGGGAGGGTATTAATAAGAACTTCCTATTAATAACCTTGATTTCAGAGGAAATGTCAGGTGAGAAGGTGTCTACACTTAATGGCTGGTGTGAGGACCCAGTTCTCATTCTTGCTGTTGGTTGTATATAATGGATGGGAAGGAGCAATATCTTAACACACCACTTTATTCATTCCAGAACAGACTGTAAATAGAGGTATCTTCAAAATAGGTATGCATCCTAATTTAGCTGAGGTATCTCTACTTACAGTCCTTATTGATTGGCTTCCCAGGCAGAGATTAGGCCAAGCTATAGATGTAAACAGAGTCTCCAGTGGGAATTTCCAGTTTGCATTAACTATATCATTTAACTGAAACTGCTCCAGTGTGTGTAATTAGAAGTTTTGCCCAAATAACCAAACCCACTTGGTAAGGGTAAGGACTGACACCTCATGCAACATCACAAGGCAACCAACGTGCTCAGAGGAAAGCACCGGATACCCAGCTCCGATACATCGGTTAGCAGACACCCGTGCCGGCCAGCATTACATTGTAGTGATGTGGAGAGAGAGCCAGCTGCCCGCTCGGAGAGTGCATGGACAATTGTGCTCTCTCAGGCTCTGGCTGCTGATGTCAGGCAGCACGACCATAACCATTTTCTAACCTTCATTTAACTCATTTAACAAAACAATATTCTGATTTATAGGCAAAACATCCATTAAGTACAAATTCTTCATTAATCAGGTCATATTTCTGATAATGTTCAGTATAAGATATGCATATGTAAGGAGAAAGTTCAATAAATGGGACCCATAACAACTGTGCAAGAGCTGTTACACTACCAACTTTGCCCCAAATCAGATTGTCAAACATTTGCATACAGCAAATGGTCTTTGAGACCCCCACTTGTATTTCAGATCTGAGAACATCCACAGGTGTTTTGCATCCATCCTTTCATTCCACCGTGAGATGACACCTCAACAGTAGGTCTGGAAAGATGTGGAGCTTGCCAAGAGGCTCTCAATGTGAAAAAAGCAACAGACAAAACAAACTGCTGAAGCTGCTGCAGTTCTCAGAGCTTCACTGGACTGACCACCCCTGGACTCACTGATTCCAGACTTCAACATCAGTGAATGTGTTTGGGTGGGCTGGTTATTGGGAAGTGGAAAATGTTTCTAAACTTCTAAGACTGAACTTCTAAGACTGAGGTGTGGACAAATCCCCCTGCAAATTTCTAAACACTCCCACCACCATGAGAACCATGTTTGTAATGGAGATGTGTAAAAGACTGTGAAGAACCTTAACCTTTAAAAGTTCTGCACCATTTTCAATGTTCTTCACTTTCACACTTTCACATTGCAAACATGGTTCATGCGCTCAATCGCTCAAAGAACCATTTGAACCTCCCCTTATTTTTAAGAGTGTATCTACAATGCATATCTACATAAAGTCCTTAACTCGTCATGCTGTAAGTGCAGACGAGGCAAAGCTTGTAGGAGCAAATTTGCCAGAGCAGCTGTCTCCTCATCTCCGGGAACATTTCGTGAAGCGTTGCTGGCGTCTTGTACACTGCATTGAATATTCCATGCAAGTGCATCAGCCCCTGGCACGGCGAAAAACACACTGTTTACCCACCGAGGTAACATCCTGATGTCTCTGTTACTTTTTTTGACACGCGCAGTTTACTCTGCACAATGCACGCTTGTTGTTGCCGACGGCTTGGCCGGTAATGACCTCGGGCCACTTTTTGAGGGTGCCTGTGGCACGGGTGGGCGCACCGTTGCTGTCCACAGGCCTGTACCAATGGTGTCTGCGGTCTTTGACCTTGAGTAATGAAAGCGTGTCTCCGGAACGATCTGGACTGCTCTGGACCGCTCTGACATGACAGGGTTCAGCCAGGTCAGCCATGCTCCGGCCTGCGGATGGCTCTAATGAGAGAGAACAGGCTGGGGGGGGGGGGGCAGTCTCACTAACAAGCGACTTCATCAGCGTGAGCAGTGAGCTGACACAGAGTATCTTGCTTTTGACCTACCGAAAAAGGAAAAAGATAGGAACAGGCTATGAAAAAAAGAGGGAGAGAGATAAAGAAGAGCTGAGGAGAGATAGTGTGGAGAAAGAGCCATGCCCTTATTCAGGGATAATCACTGAAATACCAGGAGCAGGTGCAGAGGAAGGCAGGACACTAAGGCTGTGCCTCATGCTACATTCCATTGAACTCAGAACTGAGGGGAAATGAGATCTCAGACTTGGAATGGGAACGTGGAACAGGATGCTCAAAATTCCCACTCAGAAACTTGGACAAGATAAGATAAGATAAGATAAGATAGTCCTTTATTAGTCCCGCAGTGAAATTCACAGTCCACTATAGTCCACTATAGAGGTTGTCATTGGTCTAGGCCTTCTTAACATGATTTCTGAACCTCTCTCCTTTTGAGAGTCCATCACTCAACCCAACCACCCTGTTAAAAGTGGGGACTTTTTAACATTGAAGGAACCTCTCAAGTTGCTTTGAGGAACCTTCAAGAAAAGGTTTTTAGAAGAAAAGGGTTCCTTGAAGGTTCCTCAAAGCACATTAAGAGGTCCATCCACAATGGCAAACTGAATAACCTCCAAAAGTTCCTCAAGGATCTTATACGTTTAACAGCCCAGTACAGTGAGTACCCGAACACAGCAGAGCTAGCAAAGACCACTAACCACCCAAAACAGCCAGCAAACAGTGCAGACCACATTTAACCAACAGGCCTTTAGCACTAGAAGCAGAAAGCTTTGTCCTCAAGTTCCATGTTGACTCCACATACGGATGCCCACCAGGGTTAGCGATGGGACCAGGAGGGATTAAATATGAGTCCAAGCTTCCAGTTTTCAATAATACCACTTACAGTTGATCAGGAACAACTAGGAGGGATGAAATTTCACCAGCTGGGTGGTATCCTATTACAGGACCTCTCTGGACCCACCCACTGTTTCTCTAGTGTTTGCACTAGAGGCGGACTGCATGGCTAGGTGCTTGATTTTAGAACTGAATGAAAGATCTGAATATGACGAATAAGAGGTGTGTCCCAATACTTTTTGTCCATATAGTGAATGTAGGAAAGGTCGGGCTTACCCACGGGGCGTCTCAGTAAACGAATAATCGATGTTACACGCATTATGCTAACCCTCAGTGAGCATTCGTAAGCGTTATCCCGCTGTGTGTTTGAGTGTAAAATTAAACCCTCAGTGCATCAGTGGAGGCAGTTATTAGTACATCGTGCTAATCGTGGCGCCGCTTGTGTGTGAGGGAAAATAAACAAGCTCTTAACCAGTCATCTCGCCACAGACTTTGGTAAGGACAAGCACCTGCCCATCATTAGCATGCTAGCGGAATCCTCTCCTTCTCTGATGTGTAGCCACACGATTTCACGGTCCACATTGATAGCGGCGATCAAATTTTCAAGGTGCCGAGCAGCGCAGACAGATTAGAGGAGCGAGGTTTGCGTTTAATCTACTCTGAAGCAGACGGAGCTGCCGTTAAAACAGCGGAAAGCGAAACGCCTCAGGAAACCTGCGAGGATCGCTTATTTGTCAGACTTGCCATTAGCAGCAAGCAGTCAGTTAACTTCTCTCTCTCTCTCTCTCACTTACACTCTCTCTTTTCCTCTCTCTCTCTCTCTTTTCCTCTTTCTCTCCCTTCCTCTGACAGAGTTGAGTTATTTGGCACAGAAATGATAAACACTGACTGATTTCGTTTTCCAGTATTGGGATGTGATGGGAATAATCATCCCAGCTGCTAATAAATTAGCATTACTGTCCAGGATTCCACATTTATAGGCTGCATTAAAGGAAGAGCGGAGTTAAAAATCTCATTTGCACAATTTTTCACTTTTCCCAGACGTAGTCGATCAGCCAAGACATGTTGGCCATTCAAATTGAGCAACGGAGCTCGGAGGCTAATGCAGCTAATAAACACTAGAAGTCCATACATTTACATTTATGGCATTTAGCAGAAGCTTTTATCCAGAGCTACTCATATTAAAGAGTTCGAGGAGGGTAGTGTTAGGAGTCTTGCCCAAGGACTCTTATGGGTGTAGCGCAGCATTGTCACCCAGACCAGGAATTGAACCCTGGCCAGCCACATGGTGTGGTAGTTCACTGGCTGGTAGTGGTGTTAACTATTGCGCCACACCAACCAATCAATAGTCACCTTAATTTTTTTTTTTTCCACAAATAAACTCTCAGAAAGTCTTTCAGGCGTCTTTCAGCCGTATGACGGTATTCAGCCGTTAGTGTCATGGCCTTTATGCAGACATAGGAACCTAAAAATGCTGTTTTGACATTTGCTGTATAGGAAAATTCAAGGTTAATAGTTATTATGAGTAAAACCTACATATACACTGCATTGACAAAAGTATTGGGACACCTGTTCGTTTATTGTTTCTTTCTGAAATCCGAAAGGACATAAAAAAAAGAGTTTTTCCTGCATTTGTAGCAGTAACTACTTCTACCATCCAGGGATGATGGCTGTCTACTAGATTTTTTCTGAAGCATTGCTGTGAGGACTTGATTGCATTCAGGGACACATGCAGTGTTAGTGAGATCCTCATCCCCAACTCCCCAAATGTCAGGGGGGCTTTATACCCTACGCTAGCCCACACCTGGCATTAGGCATGGTGCTCATAGGTTCATGTTTATCTGCTCCAGGGAGTGCTATTCTGTTGGCAGTATTTCTCTACAAAGATTTAACAAGTTATATGTGTGTGTGTGTGTCAGCAATGGGTGCAACTTAAAGATGGCATTCATTAGAAGGGGTGTCCACAAACATTTGGACACATACTATATGCATATACAGCTCAATGTCATTTACTGTACCAGTGGCTTTTAACCCTTCACCCACTGCCGCAGAATATTATGACCACCCTTGGTTTGGAATGAACTCGGCCAGGTGACGGGTTTGCTGCGTGTAAATGAAAAACACCGTCCATCATCTAATACAGTCCAGGCCATGACGTCTTGCTAGTGTCATCTGACCCAGGGGTGGTTAGTCCCACTGTTAGGTGGTCATAATATTCATATATGACTGTGTAGATGACCTCTGCTCTGATTGGCTGTTCTGTAGTGTGCCTGATATAACTTCTATGTAAGTGGGTGGGGCTAAAAAGCTGTAGGCTAAATCCAAAGCCATAATTAAGCACAAGCGTTTGTGTGACATCACAAAACCAGTGTGTTTAATCCGGGTATATTCCAGGCCTCGGGAATTGGACTCTGGGCGAATGGCACGTGAATGGATGAGCATTTTCATGAGAAATGGGAGTGTGCAACTTATATATTTATCTCCACCTGACATATATTGTTAATAAAGTCTGCATTTCATCTCTTTTTGACCAAATATACTCTTTTACATCCTCACAGACCTATTTGGAGCCTCCAGCATTTAACTTCAACAGGATCGACGTGGCACATGGATCAAACTAAATTTTTATGGATCTTTTTTCCTTTAAGTTGGGATTTGCTTTTGGCATTCAGCGCGTGTTTACTCTGCGTTTATAGTGGGAGCGGACTGGGGATAAATCTCTTGCGCTTTGCTGTCTCCCTTTTTCTTTTTTTCTTTTTTTTTGAATATATTTATTTACTCTTTTTTCTGTTTTAGTGGTTTGTCATGGCTATTACTCTCTCAAAAGAGGAGGGGATGTTGAAGAAGTAATTTCAGAGCTCACTGACGTAGAATAGATTACCATTGTCCACGCTCCCTTTGGCCCTTGGTTAATTTATTGTGTGTGTGTGTGTGTGTGTGTGTGTATATATATATATATATATATATATATATATATATATATATATAAGTGTATAAGTGTTAGCTTGTTTTTGCCCCTCAACTGCATACAAGTCTGCTGCAGTTCCAAGAAGTCATTTAAAATAATCATAAGCAGTTATGAGCAAAATTGTCTGTAGGCAAAAACAAGGCCTACATACTGTGTCTCTGTGTGTGTGTACTAATATATATATTAAAACATGTGTGTCCCAATATTTTTGTCATAGTATCTGTGTATATATAGATTTTATTGATACTATATGGACAAAATTATTGGGACACCCACACATTACACCCATCCCCATTCTAAATTCTTCTTAGTCATTCATATGGAGTTGGTGCCCCTTTGCAGCTCTAACAGTTGATCGTGGAACATCTATGCGGGACAAAATTTCACCTGTTCTTTTACAAAAGTTAGACTGCATGGCCAGGTGCTTGATTTTATCTACAGCAGCACTGAAAAGATATTACACTAGGCCCCACAACTCTAACAATTCTGCCAATATACTCAATGGATACTTTTTTGGATCCCTATCAGTCCCAGACCCTTAGATTCGCTCTAACCCTCCCCCTGCGGTGCCACTGCCTGAATTCAATGATTACATGTTGTCTCCATACTTTTGTCCATACAGCGCATGTTTCAGCCACATGTGTATATATGTACTGTTCATAGCATGTGGCAGCAGTAATGTCCTATCCAGACATGGCCTGTTAAGGTAAGGTGCACGTATTTGTCACTGTACAGTGTGGACTGTACAGCGAAATGTGTCCTCCGCATTTAACCTATCTGGTAGTGAACACACACTCACACACACACATGTGTTAGGGGCAGTGAGTACACACACACACCCAGAGCGGTGGGCAGCCAACTCCAGCGCCCGGGGAGCAGAGAGGGTAAAGGGCCTTGCTCAAGGACCCAACAGTGGCAGCTTGCCGAGCCCGGGAATCGAACCCACAACCCTGTTATCGATATCCCGGCGCTCTAACCGCTGAGCCACCACTGCCCCAATGCAGTCTGCCTGTTCACCACCTGTTCACTCGTGGTCACAGACAGATCAAAATAGCCTGATTCTCTCGTGTTGTTTTTTTCCTCTCGCCCCTGCAGCAGAGGAACGAGGATGGCTTTGAGTTATGCGCAGAGTTCTAGTGAATCGTAGCTAGTGCGCATGTGGGAGAAAAAGCACAATAGCGTCTGCCCCCTGTGCAACACTAGCACTTTTCATGTGCTGCAGTAAAATGTCAAGGCCCTAGCTCTCCAGCTCCACCATTATTCTCTTTAACTTTTCTATATTCTTACTGTTCCTCCGAGTTGGAGAGCAGGAAGACTGTTAGAATCCAGACTGTGGGTTTGTGTGTGAGGGGGTGTCTTTAAGGTATATAAGGCCACAATCAGAACAGCCTCAGCAATAATAACCATAATACTAACTAGAAAAGTGCAGTTCCTGGAGAAACTGGATCGCTATTTTAATTGGCTGTTAAGGTGTCGTTCAGCAGTTGCGGTGGAGTCTCTATGGGTTCTCTGTATTCTAGGTGGTTGTTTGGGGGTTGTGAGGTGGTAGTTGTGGTGTTCAAGATTGCATAAGGGTTGCAAGGTGGTGGTTGATAGGGTGTGGCTATGATATCCCATGTGCTTCAGAGGGTGTGGCTATGATATCCCAGCTCCTTGATAAATTGTGGCTAAGTGGTTGCAAAAATTCCCCTAGGTGTTTTTCTGGGAGTTGTGAGGTGGTTGCTGTGGTGTTCAAGATGATTGCTTAAGGCTTGCAATGTGGTTACTTGGTGGTGGTTGACAGGGTGTGGCTTTGACATCCCAGGTGCTTGATATGGTGTGGCTAAGTGGTTGCAAATGTATTGCATGTGGTTGTTTGGGGGTTGTCAGGTGGTTGCTCCAGATGGTTACTATGCTATTTTAAGTGATTATTACGGTGTTGCTAAGCAGTTTTTTTATGACAGGTGATTTCTGTGATATCTTCTGATTGTTTGGTGGCTGCATGGTGTTTGCAGTAGTGTTCCAAATGGTTACCACAGTATTTCTATATGGGTTGCTTTGGTATCAAGGGTGTTTATTAGGTTGTTTCTAGATGGTTGCTATGGTGTTGTTTCCCACCTAGTTGATTAGTATATTTAAGATAAGATAAGATAAGATAAGATAATCCTTTATTAGTCCCGCAGTGGGGAAATTCACAGTGTAGCAGCAGAAAGGGATAGCAGAACACTCAGTTACAAAAAATTTGGATAAATAATTTACATTATATCCTCTGGATATAATCCTCTGGATATTATTTAATATTATATAATACATAAGAATTTTGTTTAAATGTCCCCTGGAAAGTAATCATTTTGGAGATTCTTTGGAGATGCTTTCCCGACAGCGATGACATGTGCTTGCGTTCTTTGAAAACAGCTTAGTCCATTCATCCACTTTTAATTAACTGCTCACACACTATTTGAAATATTCATAATAGCTAGGTTGATGAGTTGCTTGACCTTATTTTTGCTTAAGTAACAACTCTCAATGTCATCTATGAAATTTCTCCTTTTTTTTTCATGAGCGGTCACTGATTAGTTTTCTTAGACCGTCCATCTAATCTTTATTTGGAATGTAGAAGTCCAGTGCCTAAACAGCTTGAACATGAATAGAGAGATTACAGACGTGAATGCAGAGATTTGGGGTTTGATTCCGCCAGATAACCTCCTGCTGCTCGAGTTTGACACTTTCTTAAAGTTTTATAATGACTTCACTGGTAGCGGTTGTACCAGCTGTACTGCTGGAGGAGTTTTGTTGAAACTGAAGGGCTGACGACTTATTTTCCAGGACTAGAACTTGCCTGATCAACTCGGCAGAAAGCTAACAGGCTATATGATTGCTGACAGGCTAAACTGCAATGTTTGGCTATGAATGCAAGTATTTACTGAGTGGTTCCCTGTAAAAGTGCAATATAAGTAGTACACAAAATGTCTTACCAGCTTTAAATGTGCTTGTCTGCCTCAAGCAAACCTTCGTACTGCCCTGTATAGACAGTAGGGAGTTGCCAGAAGCCAGATGCAGCCTGGCTTTAATACCTTTGGGTGTTACAGTGAATTTATCACAGGTAAACTCAGAGACTTAGATGTTGAGAAGAGTTGGTACAGTGCAGCGAATGTCCTGTTGGATGTGTGGAAAATCGAGAAGGAGATGGTAATGATTAGCAAAAAGAAGTGTTTGGGCATGCCAAAGGCCATAGTGTGAAGGAAGTAGCTGAATTTGCAGGTGTATAGAAGCATACGGTCATATGGGTCTACCAGCAGTGGCAGAAATCCCAGTCTACAAGAAATTCAGACCACAATTATGGAGGCTTTAAAGCATCCTTAATGTTCTTGTCGCTGAATGCAATCACATCCTCACAACAAAAGCCTTCTTCCCTAGACAGTAGAAAGAGTTACTCCAACAAAAGCAGGATCATTTTTTTTTTTTGTCTTTTTAATACGCTTGTTTTGACAAGAAACAATGAACGAGCAGTTGTCCCAATACTTTTGTCCAGTGCGGCTCCAGTGCAAGCTTCAAAAACAAACCAAATACATTTTAGCGGTATGGGCAGAATTGTGTACATTTCATTTGTGGACGGGCCATGGCTTTTGGAATGCAGGCAGTGGCGCCACAGGCTTGTTGTGTTTTCGAATGGCCTCGTGGTGTGTGCACACACAGCCCTGCCACAAAGCATAATGGGAACTGTAATTACCCGGTGCGATAAACGGGCCCTATCAAAGGTTTAACGAGCATCTCCGGGTAGCGGCAAGTTACAGTGGCCACTCTCTCCCAGGGAGCGCCTATTACCTGAACATGTATCGATACCTAGAATAGCATGAAATTAGCTCAGTCCGCTGGGACCCATGTGCCAGAGCTTATTAAGAAAGAAGCAGAAACAGGAGCTTGGTTGGGGGAGGGAGGGGGCAGAGAGAGAGAGAGAGAGAGAGAGAGAGAGAGGGGAAGAGGACTTTTTTATACTGCATAGATACTGCAGAGCAAAGCTTTAACAATATAAGAAGCCAATGGCTAAAGGGCAGCTAACAATCAACAAAGGTAATAAAAATAGAAAATCTTTGGTGTTCTATAGTGACATTCAAGCGCTGGGAGCAATAAACGATGCTTGAAATACATGTACACTCCAGGAAGAGGCTCTTGGAACCCTGCTGGAGTTCCTGCAGCACCCCATCGAGCTCTAGCTTCAAAAGTTTGGGATGTGGTGAAATTTTGCAGAAAGTAAGGCTCACCAAACCTGGACAGCTGAAGCCTGGGGAAACATAGCCGGATTCAATGTGTCTTAGTTTCTGCTGAGGCTCACAGATGGTAGGACCAGATTTGGGTGCCAAAAGCATGAGTCCATGGACCCAACCTGCCTTTTGTCAACAGTCCGGGCTGGTGGACGTGGTGTAATGGTGTGGTAATGGAAGGTCAATCATGGCTTGAATGCAACAGCCTATTTGAGAATTGTTGCTGACCGTGTGCAGAACCCCTTTAAGATGTGGTAGAACGTATGATTCTGAACAATCTGCAGGGGCTGTGATGCAAACATGTCAACATGGATCAGAATCTCTAAGGAAGATTTTCTTCCTTTTCTTCCTTTTCTTCCTTTTCTTCTGGAACCGATGCCATGAAGAGTAGAGGCTGTTTTTAGAGTAAAGGAAGGCCCTACTTGGTATTAGTATAATGTTCCTTACAAGGAGCTCAGTGTGATAGCTAGATAGATAGATAGATAGACAGACTGATAGACAGACAGACAGATGAATAGACATACAGATAGATAGATAGAAAGATAGATAGATAAATAGATAGATAGATAGATAGACAGGCAAAAATACAGATAGATAGACAGAGAGACAGACATACAGATAGATAGACAGACAGACATGCAGATAGATAGACAGACAGATAGATAGACAGACATACAGATAGATAGACAGACATACAGATAGATAGACAGACATACAGATAGATAGACAGGCAGATAGATAGATAGACATACAGATAGATAGATAGATAGATAGATAGACATACAGATAGATAGATAGATAGATAGATACAGACAGATATACAGATAGATGGACAGACAGATAGATAGACAGACAGATAGACAGACAGACAGACATACAGATAGATAGACAGACAGATAGATAGAGAGATAGACAGAGACAGACAGAGAGACAGACAGAGAGACAGACAGATAGACAGATAGATAGATAGACAGACAGATAGATAGAGAGATAGACAGAGACAGACAGAGAGACAGACAGATAGACAGATAGATAGATAGACAGACAGACAGATAGATAGACAGATAGATAGATTGATTTACCGAATCGTGAGCTTGAGTTATGCAGGTTGAGAGCGCCTGTCAGTCACTGAGTGTTTCTGGCCCTCCTCAGACCGCAAACCGAGCTGAGTTAGCAGCATCACGCAGCAAAGGAAAATTGGGCGAATTACTTTTGCAAACTAGAAGTCTTGAGTCAACACTCCACACCCCGCCAGCACTCTCCAAAGCGAGAGTGTCCTGGGATCACACACACGCTGCTCATTTATTAATAGGCATAATGCATCAATTGCCACTTTATCTGCTTCCAATTATGCATGCATGCAGAAAATTCCCAGGGTTTGGAACAGAAAGAGAGAGGGAGATGCAGAGGCAGAGAAACATAAACAATGATGTGGGTGTGAGCTCAATGGCTGGAAATGTGTCCACTCACAGAGTTTTGCAGATAAAGTGGGCTGTCTTTGTAAGGGGTGGGCGCTAATGAGCAGCTTGGATCTATTTTCGTTTATTTGCTTGGCGCATTCAGACATTTTAAAAGTTTTTGTTTCTTTTTTAGCGTCCATGTCTGAGCTCCAGATGTGCTTCACACCTGTGAGGACAAATGGTAATGTTACCGCACTCAATGTAAAACACACTCCTCAATTCCTTCTGTAATACTGTATAAAATACACACACTGCTGAGTCATACTGGATTACAACACTCTGTCATTATCTAGTTTATCTGATTGTATGCACTAGACACGCTGCTGATTCATACTGGATTTAAATCACTACAGTTGCTGTCAGACTGTATGAGATACACACACTGCAAATTCATACTGGATTAAAATCACTATAATTATTCCTATAAGACTGTACAAAACCTACACACACTGCAGATTCATACAGGATTAAAATGACCACGCAATTATTACTGTATTACTGTAAAAGCTACACACAGTGCAGATTCATACTAGATTAAAAAACACTCTTCAATTATTACTGTATGATTGTAAAACCTACACACACTGCAGATTCATACTGGATTAAAATACACTTTTCAATTATTACTGTATGATTGTAAAAGCTACACACACTGCAGATTCATACTGGATTAAAAACACTATTCAATTATTACTGTATGACCATAAAAGCCACACACACTGCAGATTCATACTGAATTAAAAACCACTCTTCAATTATCACTGTATGACTGTAAAAGATACACACACTGCAGATTCATACTGGATTAAAAACACTCCTCAATTATTACTGTTTGATTGTAAAAGCTACACACACTGCAGATTCATACCGGATTAAAAACATTCTACAGTTATTGCTACCTAATTATATACACTACACGCACTGCAGATTCATACTGGATTAAAAACATTCTACAGTTATTGCTACCTAATTATATACACTACACGCACTGCAGATTCATACTGGATTAAAAACATTCTACAGTTATTACTACTTGATTGTATGCACTACACGCACTGTAGATTCATACTGGATTAAAAGAACAAATATTTATAATGTGTATCTACATCTATGCTAGTGTAAATATAGCCTATATATTGTGTGCAGCTTCAGCAGTGCTAATTGGTGCTTTACTTAACTAAAGAAGCTAAACTTCGCTTGTCGTTTGCCTTTGGGAATGTTGGGAAAGTTGTGTTTCTTGTTTTAGCTTAAAAAATACATCCTTTCCAATAGACTGCTGCATGTTTTTTTGGGCTAAAAACTGCTCTGTGTTTCTATGCCAGTCATGCTGTCCCCTAAACGCACGAGCCTGGTGCTCCAGCTTGTCCGATCTGAAATCAGGAAAAGCTGTGTTTTCGTTGTTATTTCGGTTTGCTCTGCAGCCGGTGCTCTGTTTACTTGCAGGTGCTGTATGGAGTTAGAGTTGGACCAGATGGTACCTGCATGGTTTTTCAACAGTGCGAGGGAGCAAGGGAGAATCTGCCGAACTCCTACGGATGTGTTGTTATTTTGCGGTCCATGGTATGAGGAGGGAATAGTGTGAGAAGTCTGAGAGGAGTGTGTGTGTGTGTGTATGTGTGTGTGTACATAAATAAACGAAATAAACATTTGTGCAGACTCAAATGTGTCTAGGTCGTTGGGTCTGTCTGAAATACATTTCTGTTCCCTGTGCTCCGATAGGCTTCTGATTTGCTTCAGGCGGTGTGTGGGGGAGTGTGTGTGCTCCAGGTATGTGTGTGTGTGTGTTGTGTAAGGCTAGAAAGTGTGCATTTGTAGTACAGTCCGTGTATTGTGTTCTTTTCTGAGTATGGTTTCTTTCATCGGTTTGAATTTGTAAATCTGGCTTGTGTCTATGTGTGTATTTGTGTGTGTGTGTGTGTGTGTGTGTGTGTGTGTCTGCTTGTTTACACTTCTGTAGCTGGCTAATGCCTGCCTGCAGGCCATGTTGGATATCTGCACTGTATGGAGGTCATGGACTCAGAGAATTCCACGGAGACAAAAGCATCTCGCTGCCAGCTACTGCATCAGTGGGTGTCTTTTCTCAATAGGTGCTAAAATAGGCCTCAGTTATATTTGGTATCCAAACCAGCAAAGGCTCTAAATAATCCTCTACCACTGTCAAATTGCCCATTTAAAGTAATTAGACACTAAGCATCTACAACAACTACTACAACACACACTGCAGAGTCATACTGGATCAAAAACACAAATTTTCAATCCAATTAAATTTCAATGATTACTGTAAGACTGTAAAAGATACACCTGGGATTCATACTGGATTAGAAACACTTATTATAGTCGGACTGCAAAAGGTAAACATACCAAGGATTCATACTGGATTAAAACACACTGTAAAAGTATTACTGTCAAACTGTAAAAGTTAAACACATCAGTTCACAATTAGATTACAAATATTTCACAATTATTACTGCAAGACTGTAAAATCTAAATACACCTGAGATTCATACTGGATTAAAACACTCCACCATGATTGCTGTCAGACTCTAGACGGTAAACACACCAGAGATTCATACTGGATTACAAATACTCCACAGTTACTACTGTATGACTACAAAGCTACACACGCTGCCGATTCATACTGGATTAAAACAATTGCTTTGCAAATTGGATGCAAAACAATTACTGTCAGACTGTTAAACTGTTAAACACACTGCAGATTCATACTGGATTACAAATACTCCACAGTTACTACTGTATGACTACAAAGCTACACACACTGCCGATTCATACTGGATTAAAACAATTGCTTTGCAAATTGGATGCAAAACAATTACTGTCAGACTGTTAAACTGTTAAACACACTGCAGATTCATACTGGATTACAAATACTCCACAGTTACTACTGTATGACTACAAAGCTACACACACTGCCGATTCATACTGGATTAAAACAATTGCTTTGCAAATTGGATGCAAAACAATTACTGTCAGACTGTTAAACTGTTAAACACACTGCAGATTCATACTGGGTTACAAATACTTCACAATTATTAGTCAGACTGTAAAAGCTAAAAACACTGCAGATTCATACTGGATTAAAACACTGCAAAATGATTACTGTCAGAATCTAAATGTTAAACAGATTCATACTGGGTTACAAATACTCCACAATTATTACTGCATGACTAAAAAAGCTACACACATTGCATATTCATACTGGATTAAAGCACACTGCAAAATCATTATTGTCAGACTGTAAAAGCTACACACTCCGCAGATTCATACTGGATTAATAGAACAAATATTAAATGAGAAGTCCACTGTTTTTTTTCAGATTCAGATTTCTGCATAATTAAGTAATTAATTATAATAATTAATTATATTAATAACAGACAGGTAACCAGATGTCTGCAGACTTGAATGCTTCTAAAATCTCCATCACAGAGCTAAATTATGCAGAAATGTTGAAATTTCCCCTTTAACTTACCTTAAAATTTGGCCCCAAATCCTTCTGAAGTTTTTATTCATAAGATTTGCCCCCCAGCAGCAAGGCTTCAGTTTAAACTTCCCTCCCGAGTGTGATGTAACCAGCAAAATTACTGCCGTGTAAACCAGGCTAGCTGGTAACAGATGTGAATTTTGTTTTGGTTGAGTCCTCAGATGCCCTCGGCCCCCTAGGCTCCTCCGATCCAGCCGAAAAGCCCTCTTGCACGGGCATCAAAGGAGCCTTCCCCCACAATCCTCTCCGCAGTGGCGTGAAACATATTTAGCGGCAAAACTGACACTTCCCCTCGCCTACTTATCGATGGCTGCTTTTGTTCGGCCGCCTCTCTCTGGCTTTGAGTCAGGGACGTTCCAGCCAGCTGCTGAATCACCCGCTGTCACACTGCTTCCTGTCTCTGCGAGTGTGTCTTTCGGGTGTGTGCGCGTGTGTGTATACGCTCAGGCATGGTGCCACAGTGTATCGCTTAGGCTTCTGCAGGGCAAGGAGATTGGCCTGTACTGATGTGGGTCAGTTATGGTCAGTGAGGTCCGAGTCAGATGGAGTTAAGATGCACGCGGCCTGAGCAGAGTGGGCTGGCATGAAGATATAGAATATGACCCCATAACAGCAGAGCATGTGGGTGTTGTAATGACTCAGAGTTTGATAGTAGCTGAATGTGTCTGTATGTGTGTGTGAGAGAGAGACGGCCGCGTGAGGACACATAGACTGGCCATCAAATGGACACTTAGCACATTTGGATCGTGGTATGTCATATATGGATTAGGTCAGATTTGCTTAATATAATAAAGAGAAAGCAGGTTCATTTGAAAGGAAACTGTCTTATCTGGTGTAAAACCTTAGGACAGTGTTAGGGGCAGTAGTAGTGACAGTATCATCTAAGCCTCCATCCATACATATCTGGATCTTTTAAAATGGAGATTTCCCTCCCTCTGTCTCAAAATATTTTCGTCCACACAATAGGAAGCCTTGTATTGGACGATAGAGCCTTATAAAGACAGGCCTCAAAACACCATGAAGAAGGAAGAAAACACAGAGGTTTCATCCCAAATTACACACTACTCCCTACTATGATGTAATTTGCAAGTCACAAATGACAGATGACTCCCTGATTATTTCTGTCAGGCTGTAATAGGTACACACACTCCAAATTCATACTGGATTAAAACACTCCCTGATTATTTCTGTCAGGCTGTAATAGGTACACACACTCCAGATTCATACTGGATTAAAACACTCCCTGATTATTTCTGTCAGGCTGTAATAGGTACACACACTCCAGATTCATACTGGATTAAAAACACTCCCTGATTATTTCTGTCAGGCTGTAATAGGTACACACACTCCAGATTCATACTGGATTAAAACACTCCCTGATTATTTCTGTCAGGCTGTAATAGGTACACACACCTGTAATTTACACAAAAACTGTGTTCCATTTACCTTGTAAATCGGATGTCGGAGCTGGGAATGACATCACACCCGAGTTGAGGGTTTTCCGGTTGACTGTTAAATTCGACACTATTTTAAAATGTTCCCAAAAAACACTTAACTATACAGTTCAGAATTTAGCATCATTGTTTAGACAGTCCTTTACTGTTGTTTATGGTGAATCTAACCAAAATATGTCCCAGGCTAGCATTGTTAGCATTGTTCCAGGCGATACTAGTTGCATGGAAACACATCCACGCATGGTTGGCCAGTACTGACAGTACTGCTACTACTTCCCAACTTTTGGATACATTTTAGTTGAAATTTCCCACTTGGAATTCAGAAAATCCATTATCCAAGCTGAAACGAAACGCAGCATGAATCTGTATATCCATGTCACATTATAACCCCCGTTAGCTTATGTCCCACTGTCCCATATGCGTTATTTGGATCCCTATGAGGACAGAATGCCTAATATCTAACAAATCTTTTTCATTTAGGCTGATCTGATCTGTTTCTGTAAAGCAAGATGTTGATCTCTCACACACACAAACACTCCGGTCCCTGCTGGGATGTTAAAACTTGTGTGTGTATGTATGATGAATCCAGGCCAAAGGGATTGCATATATCTAAAACTAACCTAATGTAAGATAGCAAGATGTCATTCCGTATAGAAGCCTGGATTGACAATGCAGCATTCTGTACGTGAGGCAAATGCGAGATGTTGTATTAGCAAGCCGCTGCGTGGATAGAGTTTAGGTGCAGTGAAATATTCCATACAACCATTGCAGCAGGCCTGGCTCAACCTGAATAGGCCTTATTTAAACATCCTGTCAGGCTCGAGGTAGAACTCCAAGTGGACAAAGTTTCCCTAGGTTCCCAAAAGCAGACGGTTTGTTTAATGGTGTGCGAAATTATTCGCCGACCTCGGGGGGAAGGTGTATGTACGTATGTATGTGCATGAAGCACTCCCCCGCGATTCTTTAGGCCCTAAAAACCCTCTTTTGGCTCAGCTAGAGTCTGTAAGAAACGCCTTTGTACTGTGTTTAAACATTATGTGGCTTAATGAAGGGAGGCCCTGTGAAGCGAGGCTTCATTGATGTTTTAATCATGACGTGCTGCCTGATAGCTGATGCTATAAAACATACATGCCTAGTGACAGCTGGTCCCCGTTCTCTTTGATGCTGCGCTTGCCGAATCCAATCATTAAGAGCTACTTATTTCCTTCTAATATGTTGGAGTCGGTCAATAAGCGAGGCCTTGTGAAAAGCGTGCTGGAGCAGTTTTTTATCACATTAACGTCGAGCCCTGTGATTTTTTCCGGAGCTGTTTAGCGCGTGACAGCTCTCATTGTACGTGAACACTTATCCTCAGGATTTCTCAGTCAGCTGGATAACAGATAACTGGATAATAAGTAGATTATCTTAGCCAGAAATCAAACACAGTGCACAATATTTTTCCCCCTTTACCCAAACGTAGCTTATTAGCCTGTGTTAGTTGGTGTCAGAAGTTGGCTTCTTTAGTTTTACACTGCAGCTACAAAGCTAATGTTGCTAATTAGCTCCATTTAAGTAATGGAAACTTAAACCCCATTCAAGTGTATCTGAACATTTAGGTTTAGCTACGCTTTGGCCTCCTGTCCACACGGAAATGCTGTATTTTTGGCATTTCATAACCATCCAAATTTGACACAGTGCTAATTGATGGGGTCTAAGCTTCCATTACTTGTTAGCTGCATTAGCCTGGTAGTTTCAGTGTAAAGCTAACAAACTGGCTGATTGAGTAATGAAAAGGGGGAAATTGTGTAAATTACAATTTTGGGTCAGGGTCATTCAGTACAAATGTCCCTAATCTGTTATGCGGTGGACAGGCTTGATGTTGGACTAAATTATTATGAGTGCTGATAGCGAACAGAGAAATGTGCACTGTGTAGGATTATTTAATTGGGATCTCGAGCCATGCTGCTTTACCATCAGCAGCCGAAGTCTGAGAGAGCACAATTGTCCTTGCTCTCTCCAGGTGGGTATATAGCGCTCTTTCCCCTCATTTCTCTTAACTGGGAGTTGGCCTGCACAGGCATCTGTTTTTAGGCATCTGAGCTGGGGACCTGGCACTTTTCTCTAAACATGTCGGCCCCTCAGCGATGACGCATCGGGGGCAGTTTGAAAAAAGCGGCGGTGTCTGGCTTTGCCTTCATATTACTCACTGTTGATATTGTATTTTGACTCTGCTTTGTGAATCTGCAGTTCTGCAATTAAGCTTCTTCTTAAACTTGCAGATCTACAGTTGCTAATCTGTTACTCGGGGTGGGGGGGTGGTCTGTATTGGTACGTAGTAGAGTTAAAAACAGGCTGACAGACATTCTGCAGTCTCATGTCACAGTGGTTCTAGATGCGTACGGATATTACACCAAGAAGCGGAGTGAAACCAATCACGTCCGATCCGGGGACGGCCGTCAAATCCTGACGCATTGTTCTTGCCCACCAAATTTCAGTTTTCTGAGGAAATAACCACACCATCTCCCTTGACATATCGAAGTAATAAGGTCCCCCTGCTCAATGGCTCGCTGTGTTCCAATCCGCAAATAAGAGAAACTATTTGTGCGCTGAAGGGAAATGAGAAAGCATCATTTACTTTCGCTTTGAGTTCCAGCGACGGAGAAGGCTTTGGCTTCGGTTATTACAAAGCCGCTGTATGATCAATGTCTGTTTGTGTGTTTGTCTGGATTCCGTTCATATGTTTGTTTAAAAGAGCCTCCAACCCGCACCTCGCGGAATGAGGGCGCCAATTAAAATGAAGTATCCAGGCATGCACCAATTATGGGAGAAGGCACTGTTTTAACTAAGCAATGTTTCTGGGTTTGTGTTTTTTGGAAGAGAAAAAGTATAAAGCGAAAAATACAAATTCAAAACCTTACCTTTCCTCCAGTGTGTTCCAGAAAGGCTCTTGTCAGAATGATGAGCACAGTTGAGTTCTTTGCCCAGCAGCGGCGTAATTATGCTCTGTTTAACAGGAATCCTTCACCGCTTTTCCCTGACTCATCCTGACTGCCAGGTTTGTTGCATTCTGCTGTATGTTATGCTGTAATGGCTGTTGTCAGGGTGCGAGTGGTTCTCCGAGTCGAGAGTTGAGTCACTCATTAATTGCCTATCACAGACTTCTCGCTTCTTCTGCATGGATTATGAGGAAAGTTAAACTCCTTAGCGGCCACTTTCTTAGAAACACAGACCCACTACTACTGTAGCCCACTGTTGGCATGCATAACCTGTCAGCCCAGCTCTACCCTATTCATCATTGAGCAGTTTCTAGCCGCAGGGCCACAGCTGATGAGATACTGTTTGGGTGGGGGACACTCTTAAAAATAATGGTGCTAGGAAGGGTTCTGTGAGTGACACACAGCTCTTCTGTGGCATCATAGAAGTGTGAAGTGTGTGTGGTGAAGTGTCAGTGTTTATATGGGTGGAACATGGGCTATGTGGGTTCCAGGTGGGCATGGACTCTGAGTAGGTTTGTACTTAAGTTTTTACTGGGACCCAGTTGGGCTTTTCCAATAGGCCCAATTGGTACAGCCCACCTTAATCTTACATGGGTCCCATCTAGACCCCATATGCAGTGTACAATCCAGATGGGGCCCATGCTTAACCCCTCCTGGTCCCATCACTGACCCTGGCATCCATATGTGGGACTAACGTGTAACCAGAGGACAAAATATTGGGGTTCCGGGTTCAGCTGCCCATACAGGCCCCATATGGACGTGTTGTCTGGGTGCTGGGTTGGGAATGGGTCCACCATCCAAATAAAAAATTCCAACCAAGAAAGATTCTGTGGTTAGAAACATTGATGAAGGGCTAGAACCAGCTGACCAAATTTTGCATCAACAGATGGTCTTAATCAGGGGTGTCCACTTGAAGTCCTGAAGGGTCACAGTCCAGCACAGTTGGTGATTTCCCTGCTCAAAAACACCTACCAAACCTGATAATTAATAGAGGAGTTGAATTAGGTGTGTTTGGACAGGGCAACCGCTGAACTGTGCTGGACTGCCGCCAAATGAGACGAGAGTTAAACACTTGTAGGTGGAAATATATTACTATATGACAGGAAGGTGAACCTACAAGATGAGGTTTCTAATAAAATTGACACTGATTATATTAGAATCTGGAAGCTGTAGCTGAGTAATAGGTACATTTCTTCATTATTAGGACCCTCCAGATGGTCCTTATTTTGGCTCAATTCAATTCAGACTACATTCCAACACATTCCAACACATAGGAATGAAGCAACTTGTGGGGATCCTGAGGTCAAGTTTTAGAAACACTTTAGAAACACTGCTTTAGCCAAACAACAATTGCTAATATATGTCTTCATTTTCATTTCTAATTATACAGTACAATACAATTCTTCTATCAAGCATATCCCAGCTTGGAAGGCTGAGGTCAAAGCACAGGGTCAGCCATGCTACAACACCCCTGGAGCGGCGAGGGTTAAGCACCTCATTCAAGGGCTTACCGGACACTGTGGGTATGCACAATCAGTAGTCCAAATGTGTGGTCCAGAGGCCTTAGTATGGCCTAAGGATGACACAGTGGCCTAATTGTTATTGAAAGGCATCAGATTCTGGAAATGGAGTTAGGGGTTGAAGTTCAAGTCCCACCTGGGCTAGAGGGCTTTACTTGTTATTATAGGCATGACCATTACTTGTTTTAGTGTTCTAGAACTTAATGGCCTTGCACAATGGTCACAAGCCTATCAATAGGCCTATCAATAGCCTATCAATATCAGGCTGTGGTGGCTCAATGTTAGAGTGCTGGGTTATTAATCAGAGGGTTGTCGGTTTGATTCCCTCGTTCACTAAGCAACCACAGTTGGGCCCTTAAGCAAGGCTCTAATCCTGACTCAGTAGTGAGAGTGCAGGGTCATTAATCGTGGGGTTATGGGTTTGATTCACTGGTCCACTAAGCTGCAACTGTTGGGCCCTTGAGCTCTGCTCTAATCCCGGCTCAGTAGTTAGAGTGTTGGGTTACTGATCTCAGGGTTGTGGGCTTGAATCCCTGGTGTAATGTGGTGCTCACTTACAGCGGGGTTTGAACCCAGGCCGCCGTGTTGGCGGGCCGGCGCGCTACTGAGTGAGCTACCACGATCACGTGACCAACGGGCCCAAGTGCAGAGTCTTTCAATCTTAGAGCAGGTAAAATGGAAATGAAAAACAAAGCCTCTCGGGACTCGAACCCAGGCCGCCGCGTCGCAAGCCTGACGCTCTGCCGCTTCACCAAAGCGGCAGTTATGAAAGTGGCCAACAAAAGAAACTTTAAAAAGGATGGGTTTAATAAATAAACGAAGGACACCAGGGGAGAGCTGGCTACCTCTTTAACTCTAGAGGGACATACAACTGAGGGCAAAAGGATCTCCCAAAAGAAACCAGAAAACTGAGAAGTTACAGGGAAGGCAGACACTCCTGCCTTCCTCTGTAAAACTAGTGTATGTGTGCAAACACACACACACACACACACACACACACACACACACGGGCACACACACCAGGGAAGACAGACACTCCTGCCTTCCTCTGTAACACAAGTGTATGTGTGCTACGCGCACACACACACAGACACACACACCAGGGAAGACAGACACTCCTGCCTTCCTCTGGTACACGAGTGTATGAGTGCTACGCGCACACACACACACAGACACACACACTGCACAGACACCGGGAGAGAGAGACTCGGGAGAGACACACGAAGGGGAGTGACACACACTCAGCCTTCACCTCGAGATCCACACAGGCACACAGACACACACACCACCAGAATCAAAAGATCCAGCAGTGGGGCAACTGGATCTGTGTGCCTATATAGCCTACAGCCCAGGTGTAGGGAATTGGGCTCAATTACTGGCTGGGGTGACTCGGGGCCTCCCCCTGGTGGCAGGAGGAGGCCTTGCCCTAGAGCCACCCCTTACACCTGGTCAACTAACCTGACACTGTTGGGCCCTTAAGCAAGGCTCTTAACCCACTTATGCTCTGACCCTGGCTTTCTAAGCTGGGATATGCGAAGCATGTAATTGTTCTGTAATTAAGTTATTAATACATACTTATTTTAAAAGAATGCCAATGTTATGAGGTTGATAAATGATATATTGTGCAGCTTCAGTGTTTGGACCACTGCTGGACATGCTGTAGTTGATGTTTAGGACATTGCGTCTGTCATATATCACACTACCTGTACCTGCAGCTCGGAGGTGTGAATGCATTGCTCAAATGAACAGTCGCCAAATCTTTGTTTTGCAGAGCACTGTAAGAATTTTATCTGAAAGCTGTCGAGCTTGCAGTCACACTGCATTGCATATGAGACAGTTTAGGCTGATGAATATGTAAAGGTGTGTAAGTGAGCGCCATTTAGGTGGGACTTTTTGGAACTTTAGTTAAATACTCTGTGTCAAACAGTGTATGTGTTTTTGCCCACGATTTATAACTCCCCCAAAAAACAACACAAATCACCCTATGCTGCAATCAAGGCCCCGAACTTAATTTCTGTGCCTTTTAATTGCCTGTTAAAGCAACCCAATCGTCCTCAGACTGCGCCACATCCACAGTCTGCGACAGTACAAACCTTTAGACCTTCAGAAAAACTCCCACTCGACTGATCAATTGTCTTCAGCAAGGTTTAATGAGTTAAAGCAGATGCATTGATGGCTGGCTGAAGCAACCTTTGACCCGCACTTCAGGCTCTTGGTAGATAAGGCCTTCGAATACTGGACTAAGGTAAAAACAATAAAGCACTGATTTCTTTGAGCATCACTGCTGACTATAAGGTGACCTTGGTCCTGTCCTGATGCAGCACTTCAGACAGCTTAGGGTTTTAACTGCTCAAAAACACCTGATAGAAGTAGTCAGCTTATACGATCAAGGCTAGTGTGTTGTTCTTCCGGTTCTTTCTATTCGTGTCTTGTTTATTTAGGTCATATGTACAATAGGTTGTCTTGGGAGCATACTAGAGAACTTTGAGGTCCACTGAGTGTGTTGGAGTGGAGGAATGTCTGGAGCTCTGGAACTGATCCAGGATTTTGCTCCAAAATAACCAACGGCAATGCAAAATTAATTGAAACATCTAACATCTGGTATAGAGACGATTCTTTGGTTCTTCTTGGTTCTTTTGTTCTTCCGGTTCTTTCTATTCATGTCTTGTTTATTTAGGTCACATGTACAATAGGTTGTCTTGGGAGCATACTGGAGAACTTTGAGGTCCACTGTTCCAAAAATGGTGTCTCCAACCTGGTTTCTGTTACGGCACCTTTAAGACTGATTTATGGAATAAGATAAATGAGCTTCAATATGAATGGGCAGGTCAGTGCCCAAGTGCCAAGTGTTGTCCCGATCTCTACCAGAACAGATGACTGAGGAGCCAGGGAGCTGTAAAGACAATGACGTACTTCATGAATTTCAGAATTTCTTAATATTTGGTTAAGAAATTCTGTCCATCCTTTAATTCCACCATCCTTTAAGATCCACGGAAGACAAGCATCCAGTCTTTTTTTCTGTCCTGGCACCGAAGTGGTGAAACGATCTTCCCCTGGCTGTCCAAACGGCAGATTCGCTTGCTGTCTTCAAACGCCGACTGAAGACCCCATTTGCACCTGGTCACTTCATGCGACCAGTATCTGGATTGTATCCTGATAGCATTTAAGCCTCATGACGTTACACTTGGTAGTCAATTGCATCTGCAGTTGGTTAGACTGAAATCTGATTGCTGTGTGGGACAGAATATGCAAATGTATTTGTTATGCAGCAATTATTACTGGTGTTAGGGTTGAAATGGGAGGAGATTTGGTTGTGGAATGTGTCTTGGATAGATGAATGCGTTTACACCACTATAACTTCAGCCTCAAATGCATCTCAGATCACCTCCTGAAGTGGTTCGAGTGATCGGATTTGTGTCTGATCTTGGGTGCGTTTACACTTGCAATTTTACATTGGTGGCTTGGCCTCATCCAGATATAACCCTGATCCTCACGACACATGATGTGACCAGGTGTAAACAGGGTCTGATTGTTGTCCGAACATGTTGTCTGAATAGGAGTTTTAAGATATCAGGCATTAGAAGATGTGGCCACCAATTAACTTAGAGTTGAATCAGTAGAATCTTGAGTACTTGTTGGTGTGGGATCATTGGGACCCAAATCAAGCCAGGAGCATGCCTGATTTTGCCTGATTTGTTGATTAGGTAAGCTTCTGCATGGCTGGAACGGACAACCGCAGCCACATCGGCCCACTGGCCACAAAACCAGAGAACCCTGGCTGTGCATGAAGCAGCGATATTTCTGAACAATAACCCGTAGAGTGAGGAAGCAGGAGAAGGCAAAAACATCCTTTTAATGAAAGTTTTAATGTAACAATTTGTTGAAAGTGATTCTGGATCATTTCTTTCATCAGTCATCGCTAAAGGCACAGCTGCCATTTTCAAACGGCGAATAAACATGAAAAAGGAAACAAAAGAATTGCTCTGAGGTTTTGATCTGACAGCGACGAGCTATAGATAACACTCCCTGAGGGAGTTCTCATGGTTGTAAAAGCACACCTGATGTGACAGATTAAGCAATAAGCGTCAGAAAGAGAGATTTGGATTCTTTAGGTTCAGTACAGTACCTTGAGTAGCTGAGCCAGTGTTGGCATTTCAACCCTTAATGTTTGCTAGGGGAGGTTAATGTACTGTACCTAAAGTTTCTTCTGGTTTTTACAGGCTGAGAACCGCAGCAGCAGGCATTTTCCAGGGGGTTGAGTTTTCAGGCTCAGACAAGAACAGGAGAGGGTGTGTGTTTTCAGATGGCAGGTTAAAACAGTGGGCCTGTTAAAGCAGGGAAAGGTTGAAACTTCTCCTTCTTCCAGATCCTCCTGCCCACGTGATGTTCCCGAGCAGCAGGTTCTGCCCCCTCCTGCGCTGATGTAAATGCAGCCTGGGCGGCTGGTGGCTGGACATGTGTCGGGTGAAGATAGAGTGTGTTTCTGCAGGCGATGCCGCAAGCGGCAGGCTGATGGAGGGTCTCTCTGTGGCCGTCCCACAGGCGGGATCAGCCTGACGCTTTATAACTATGTGAAAGGGGCACTACCACCAGCTCTGTCATTAGTCAACAGAGCCGGACACAGAGAGCCTCCTGCTTCTACTCCTCCATTCACCTATGTTCTCCTTCCCTTTTTTTGTCCTTCACAATCCTTTCTTCTCCTCCATTCCCTGCCCTCCTCTCCTCTTCACTCCTTTCCTTTCCTGTTCTGTCCTCTTTTTTCTCCTCCTCTTCTTTCCTCTCTCGTCCACTCCACTTCCATCATTTGCACTTTTCTCATCTCCTTCCCTTTTCTCCTCTCATCTCTCCTTTCCCCTCCTTTCTCCTCTTCTCCTCACCTGTTCTTCTTTCCTCATCTTATCCACTCCTACCCCCTCTCCTTTCTTCTACCCTCTCTTTTCCACACATTTTCTCTGCTGTCCCTTTTCTCCTCTCCTCCCTACTTCTCTCCCATCCTGTCCTCTCATTTTTTCCACTTCCCTCCCCTCTTCACCCTTTTCTCTTCTAATCTCTCCTCTCCTCCTTTTTTCTTTCTCCTATCCTCTCCTCCTCTCTTTTCCTCTCCTCCCTACTAGTCTCCCATCTTCTCCCCCTCATTTTCTTTTTCCTCCATTCCCCTCATCTCCTTTCTTTAATCCTCTCTTCTCCTCTCTCCTTTCCTTATCTCTTCTCCTTTTCTCTTCTCTTTTCCTCTCCCCATCTTTTCACCTCCTCTTCTCCCCCTCTCCTTACTTCTCCTTTCTACTCCCCGTCCCCTTCTCATATCTTCTCATCTCCTCCTCTTTCTTCTATCCTGTCTTCTCCTCTCTCTCCTTGCTCTCCTCATCTCTCCTTTTCTCTTCTTTCCCCTCTTCTCCCCTCATCTTCTCACCTCCTCTTCTCCCCTTCTCCTCTCTTCTCCTTTCTACTCCTCGTCCCCTTCTCATATCTCCTCCCCTTTTTCTATCCTGTCTTCTCCTCTCTCTCCTTGCTCTCCTCATCTCTCCTTCTTTCCCCTCTTCTCCCCTCATCTTCTCACCTCCTCTTCTTGACTCCTTTCCCCCTCTCCTCTTTTCTATCGTTTCTTCTCCTCTGCCTTTTCCCATCTTCTCTCTTCTCCTTCCTACTCCTCTCCCATCCTTTCCTCTCCTTGTCCCTTTTCTCTTTTCCTCCTCTCCTCCTCCCATTTCCCCCACTCTTCTCTTCTCCTCCCTATCCCTATCCCCTCACCTCATCTCACTTCTTGCTTCTCTGCCCTCCTTTTGTGCTTTTGCCTCACCTATCTTTCTCCATTTATGCCGCTCATCAATCTACCCCCCCCCAGGTTTTTTATTGTTATTTCAGCTGCCCCCTCTTTTTCCCCCTTTCTCTGTTTTTTGTCCCCTTCTTTTTTGTCACAATGGGGTCCTTTCTGCCGCAGTGCGTGTCCTGCAGCCACACATGTCCTGTACATTGTGTGTATGCGTATTCATCTGTCCAAAGGCATGTGTGTGTAAACAGCATATGTGCAGGAAAGTGTGTGTAAAGAGTGTAGGGGTCCAGGCAAGTCATCTCCATTTCTCCTTCTCCCTCTCTGTCATGCAATTCCGTCTTCTTCTAATTCCTCCCTCCTTCTCTTCCCTTCATCGCCGCCCTGATCTACAGAGCTCTGGGCGTTTAGGGAAGATAATCAGCGTGCTGCAAGGGCAATTTGCATTGCTGAGAAGAGGGAAGAATGCACAGCAATTACATGGAGTGGCTGAGTGTGGGGAGAGCATGGGAGAGTCTGTAATTTCCTCTTTAGAGTCCTTTTTACGAGGGGTGTTTAAACTAATGCAACATTAACAGGTTACGACAGCACAGACGTTGATCTGATTGAGACGTAGAAGGATGCAGGCTGGAAACCCTACACATTTCATGGTGCTTATTAAAGGCCTAATTCAGGACTACCACCCCCGCCCCCACCCCCTTCACACTGAGTTTATGTGATTTTGCTTTTTGAAAAGGCACAGCCGTCTAAGCCAGGGATCGGGAACCTAGGGCTGGAGTCTAGCACAGTTTGTCCACCAACTAACAGGTGAGTTGTGCACAAATTTGGCTCTGCAGAGTTCCCAACCCCTGGTCTAAGTCTTGGCCCTGACATTGGGAAACTGCAATTTTTTTATCCCTGGTGATACTCCCTTCCTCCGCGATGCTAGCCAGCACAGGTCCAATAGAAGTCAGTGTCTTCCAATTGCCTTATTTGATATCATGGCTGGGCAAAAAGGGGCTTCATGGGCCAGTGGTTGTGAGTTCTGGTGTGTGTCCATGTGGTTTCCTCCTACCTCCCAAAACCACCTATGGTAGGTTTGTAATTGGCCATGCTTAGTGTGCAAGTGAATGGCTGTGTGTGGTGCCCTGTGATGGACTGATGCCCTGTCCAGGGTGTATTCCTGCTTTGGGCCCAATGATTCCAGGTACTTTCCAAATCCACCACGACTACAGATGGGAAAATCGATCGTCAATATGCTAAAGAAATTGTGTCCAAGGTACTGGAGTTGCTTTTTTGGCCATGTGTCCTCTCTGGTTCCACAGTAGCGGTTCAGCAGTGGAATTTGCAGACTCTCTCAGCTGGTGCTCAGAGTTCTACAGTGTTGAGACGATGAGGTGATGCAGGAACATCACTAAAGCCCTGCACAATGATGCCTGGAAAGTTTATGTGGCATCCAGCCCCACCATCAATCAGTATCAATGATTAGCAATCGGTATTGGCCCCAAAAACACAGTAATCGGTCCATCTCTGACTGAAACCATGACCAGGAAGATGCAGATCAGTCAAACTGGTCCAGAATGAAACGTTACAGGCTTACCTGTTATGGCAAAGGTGCTAATGTGTGACATGGGGAGTGTATTCAGTATGTGAATGTTGCCTTACTTTCGAGATGCTTAAGTATGTGTGTTTTGTCTCCCTCGTCTCGGGTGTATCATTTCCCTTTTGCTGCTTTTGTTCCCTTACAAAATGTGTCACTAAAATATTCATGTGCATTTCTGATGCGTGTCATTGGGACGCCTGTGTTCCAGATGCAAGTCGCGGATATGTGTGTATTTTTTTCCTCATTGTGAGTCACTGGAACCTATCGCTGGTGCTTTTGTTGATGTGTGTGTGTGTGTGTGTGTGTGTGTATGGAGTATAGGAACTAACATTAATTATTTCGAAACAATGGCACATGTCAAGGTCTGAGATATACAGAATGTTCTGAACAGTCGGTTCTTCTAGTGGATGTGTTGGATGTGGAAAAAATGGGCAGGTGAGAAGACCTGACAAGACCTGAGCCCAACCTGAGCCAAACCTGAGCCAAACCTGTCAGCAGCAACTACATACTGTACACTGTATGTCCAAATGTTTGTGGACACCGCCTCTGATGAACACATTCAGCTGCTTAAAGTTGCCCACACTTCTGTAACAGATTTGCAAATGCGCATACACACAGCTTGTCTAGTCCCTGTAAAGAAGTACTGCCAATAGAATAGGACTCTCTGGAGCAGATAAACATCAGCCTGTTGGCACCATGCCTAATGCCAGGCATGGGTTAGCGGGGTGTACATTGGCATCAATCTGTGGAGCAATGGATCTGTGTTCTCTGGTGCTTCATCCAATACTTTTGGGATGATATGTGTCACTTACCTTTCTGCATGTGTCTGTGTGCTTCTGCAGAGGGTGGAACGTGTGAGGTGATCGCAGCTCATCGGTGCTGCAATAAGAACCGGATCGAAGAGCGCTCTCAAACGGTCAAGTGCTCATGTCTGCCGGGGAAAGTGGCGGGAACGACACGCAACAAGCCCTCCTGCGTGGACGGTAAGAACTTTGACATCATTTACTGTCAGTAGGGGTCGGACAATTCTGTTACAGTTTCTCAGATAAATGTGTGAGAAATGCAGCAAGAACGGTAGCCTGGCTAGCTAGCTATAGCTTAGCTAGTTAGTCAAATGATAAAACTAGCTAGCTTACTCCTTAACATTTGCCTAGAAATATCTAGTTAGTTCTTTTTGAAAGTGCCAGGTGTTCTTCTGGTTGCTTTAACACTGAATTTATTAAGGCGAATAATGTAAATAATATTTATAACAATAATGCAAATACAAAATCACTCCTCATAAACAACTCCTAAAAATGGGATGTGGCTGACATCCTACCTTAACAATTACTCCAAGCTAATTGCAAAAAAAAAACCCTATTGGCAGTGGTGAGATGTGACTGTTAGACCTTCAGCAGGCCTTCAATTAGCACCATAAATGTCAAAACAACCCCTCTCTACAATAATTGTTCATTTTTGCAAGCCCCCTTATGAAATTCTAGTTGTATGTTAGCATTAAGGTAACATAAGGTAATAATTAACATAAATTTTAAAGGCCCTATAATAGAACCCTGTGGAACTCAAACAGCTACCAACAATAGTTTCTGCATTAGGATTAATAATAGAAAAACATCCTGGGGTTCAAGCATGCCAGCCCACCAGTATGACCACCTTGCTTAGTCAGACTCAAAAGGAAACCAGCTAACATGTCCATGTTGGGCCTGTATGAGTAGCCCAACTGGGAACCATACAGTTTTGACCTCTGGTTTCATGCTTGCCCCACATATGGATGCCCAGCAGGGTCAGTAATAGGACGAGGATGAATTAAACATGGGTCTCATCTGGGTTGTACACTGCATACAGGACCTAGGTGGGACACATGTAAGATTAAGGTGGGCTGTATCGATGGGGGGCCCATTTGGGACACCTGGCTGGACCCCAGTAAAATCACATGCCTCACGCATTCACATGGAATTCGCCTGGAACCCACCTAGCCCACTTCCCACTCATGTGAGCCCCGCATGAGCATGTTGGCTGGGAACTGTCTGAAACTAGTCTGAGACAAGTGGTGTATCCAGGACATCCAAGAGGCCTAGATTGACATCCCCCCCCCCTCCTCCCAACTGTCACTCTGGAATCAGCCTATGTGATTGGTTGATTCCTCAGTCAGTTCTCAATTTTGTTACAGTCTAGGTTGAAAATCATCTGTTGACTCTTTTTTTTAGGAACTGAGAGGAAAAGTAGCTTTATTCCATTTGAAGCAAACCGTCTTACAAATTCTCACTCCACACCAGCACCTCTTACATTCAACACCTTAAATAATGCCGGCGTTGGGTTTATCTCTTCCAGTGTAATTTTCAAGTGGCTTAACAGCTGACACGTTTTAGCAGAGATATATTTATACAGAAAGCCAGTCTTTTCCTGTCACATAAAGCCCTTAAGTGTGCAGTAAAGTTGCTGATGCAGAAGGAAAGCGGCGGTGCAGGTGCAGCGTTCATGCCGCTTCACTCCGGTTGTCACCTTGACGCCATTTCACACCATTTATTCAAATCTCTTGCAAATGCCAAGGGGCTAGCGTGACCTCTGAATAAAAAGTTTAGCTCTTTCCGAGTCAACAAAGCAAACACAACATGTTTATTCCTACATCCAAGAAACAGTGGAGGGTAGAAAGCCTGGAGTGGGGAAAGTGCTGGCAAGCCTGGGGGTTGGGGGAAAAATCAAAGACAGCGACTCACATAAAGATTCAGTTGAACTTTGAAGCCAACGGTAGACAAAGCGGTAATTCAGTCGTGCTCTTGATTTCCTCAGTGTGTGTGTGTAAGTGTGTGAGTGAGTGTGTGCATGCGAATGCATGTGTGAATGTGTGTGTGTGCGTGCGCTGGCTGAATATGAAACGATCACCACCCTGAACGCTCTCTGCTCCAGGGCTGCTCGTTTTATACGGCTGTACTGAAGACTGCTGCATTTTTGCAGCCACAACTCCACCACCTGAATACCAATGGAGGGTTGGACGAGGTGATTCCTAAAAAATTCAATTTGCTTAAAATTGACCGGACAGCTGATTAAACCTCTTATCGGCAATGTCATCTAAAGCTAAAAAAATCCAGTTCTGATACTGAAGCTTGACGCTTCTCATGGGCATGTGTTAGCATTTTCCTGCTCTGGCACGCCTGACTCCACTCATCAGCTCACTGCCAAAACCTACAGGAGATTAACCTTTAAATGGGTACGGTCATCACACCCATCGTGCCAAAGTTTTGCACTACTGACATGTAATTGTCATCATTTAATCCTTAATTAATTAGCATTAGGTATATTTAATTACACAATTAATTTCTTACACATTTGAATTACAATCATTCAGTATCTCCGACTCATCATAGCCTGCCAGATTTCCGCTGCTTGTCTCGGCCCACAGTTATATACAGCCATCTGATCTGATGCATGGTATCCACATAGCAACACATTTTTGGGGATTTTGTCCCCATAGGAATGAATGGCATCCAACGGTTTTGGTACCCTTGCACGCCACAATGATAGAAATACACTACTAACACCCAACCAACCTCATGAGGGTGCCACATTAACTATTTGTCACCAGCTGAGCAATCACCATAGCAACCATCAGGGATGCCATTTCATTACCATACCAGCAACCACCTGCAATACCATAACAATCCATTTGCAACACTACAGAACCCATCTAGCAGTCACTTATGAACCCCACGATAAACCAAAAGAAATACCATAGCAACCACCTAGCAACACCATAGCTACCACCTTGCAGTCACTTAGTTTGATTATGTATCTTCACTGTCCCAAAAAAAAAAAAAAAACGTTTATTTCCAAAACTTTCAATGGAAGTCAATGCAAAATGATTTGATTCCATGTCATTTTGGAGCAGTTCTATTGGTCCATTTATCCAGACATTCTGACAAAATGTACAGAACAAGATTTTAATTTAATTTAAAAAAAAAATCCATATTCTGATGGATGAGGGGTCGTTCAGTTCAGGGGTTCAAGCACTGAAACCGATGTCTTCGCTCCGTAATCCTGCTCCATGTCCCATCATGCTCTGCTTACCTGGGTGGTGTGTGAGTCCCTTACCTGAGTGGTCAGCGCTGTAGTGAGGTGTTGATGTGATGAGTATTAAAGCATGAAGCAGTGTTCACACTTCATGCTCCTGCGCATCTCTCCACCCGAGAGACAGTCTCTCAGGCAGGCTGCTACTCTATTGATCAGAACAGGGAAGTGTTTTGTGTGTGTGTGCGTGTGTGTGTGTGTGTGTGTGTGTGTGAAAGAGACGGAGTGAGTGAGAGAGACAGAGGACAAAGAAAGAGAGAGCAAGAACTTTGGCTATGAACCAGTAGGTCATGGGTCGTATCCCGGTTGATTATCTCCAGTTATTGAGCATGGCACTTAACCCCAAGAACACTGTATGTGTGTGTGTGTGTGTGTGTGTGTGTGTGTGTGTGTGTGTGTGTCTATGTGTGTTTAAGTAAGTTTAGTCAGCCTATTTAGAGCAAATGGAAGGCTTTTGGTTGGGTGCCAGATTAGTAACCTTTTCCAAGCTGTATGTATGTGTGTGTGTGTGTGTGTGTGTAGAGAGAGAGAGAGAGAGACATTATGGCTGGGCTTTTTCTGCTGCTGTTGGTGGAGTAAATAAACAGTAGACCAATATATATATATATATATATATTGGAGGTCACCTGAGTGCAGTGAATGTGTCTCAAGTCTGGTAGCTCTAGTCACAGGTTAGTCAGTTTTCCTGGCTGCTAATACACCATTAAGATCAAGGAGCACTCCCTCCAATTCTGAGCAAAGGATGCTCAAAAATGTAAGTATAAGGATGAATGCAACACATTCCAAGTTCCTAAACATCCCCTGGCGTTCAGTTAAATCCATCAATATAAGAAATGGAAGGAATCTGCACGTGTAAATGTGCGTAGAACAGGCCGTCCTCACAAACTGAGCAACCATGCAAGAAGGAGACTAGTAAAGAGACCACAATGGCCTCTTTTCCATGGTTCTGAGCACAAAGGGTTACTGTTCCGTTGGCTTTTCCACACGGATACAGTTCAGGAAGGAATGCTTATGGACCATTCGCCACATGAGACATGAAATCATAATAGAGAGTGGTGTTGGAAGCACTGATAATGGAATAATGATGATAATAATAATCATAGTAGCAAGTAGTTCATGTAATAGAATCCATGTAAACCTCAGTCGGTAGTGGAGGGTGGGCAGCTGTTCTTAAGCGGGTAGCAGGTGAGGCAGACAGTCAGTCTTCCATCGATGTCAGGCCAGATAACAAGTGGCATTTTGTTTAATACTCTGCTTAACCGGCAGCGAGCCGCTCCCAGAAAAAGCTGAGCAAGATGCGAGTGGACCCCCAGATTTGCCCTCGGTGAGCCAACAGTGGTCTACAATCCTCATGCTGTCAGGGTATATTATATATATGTATATATACACACACATGTGTGTTTGTGAGAGTGTTACTCCTGAGCAGTGAGGTCAGTATGGGACAGTGAACAGCAGGGATGTGTGAGGAGTGTGTGTGTGTATGTGTGTGTGCTTTGGCTTTGTCCTGTCCCACTCTGTGGCCTATATGCGCTCATCTTGTGCTCTGCAGATACTAATGCTGTCTTTATGAGTAACGATGCTGCTGCTCCAGCCTGACACCAACCCAGGGGAGAATCTGCAGGATCCGCCTTCAACACACTGCTGCTGTCACTGCGCTAACACACACACACACACACACACACACACACACACACATACACAAATATATGTATACATGCACTCAGTCTTTCTCACACTCATGCATACACTTTCACACAGACACACTCCCTGTCTCTCGCTTTCTCTCCTCTTTGTCTCTCTCTCTCTCTCTCTCTCTCTCTCTCTCTCTCTCTCTTCTTTCTCTCCCTCTTGCTCTCTCTTTCTCTCTCTCTTCTTTCTCTCCCTCTTGCTCTCTCTTTCTCTCTCTCTTCTTTCTCTCCCTCTTGCTCTCTCTTTCTCTCTCTCATTTAAACTCACCAAACTCACCGTCCCGCCCTACTAAAAGCTGTCAGCGGCCTTGGATGGAGTTCACATCTAACACACACACACACGCATTCACGCATGCGCACACATACACACACACACACACACACACACACACACACTCACACACATATGCGCACACACACTCTCACAGAGAAGCCGGAGCTGCTAAATTTGGAAAGCCCTCACCCTGCTGTCGCCTGACTTTTCAAAAGTCTTTTAAAGGCAAACTTCCCCCAGCTCTCGCGCTCGTTACCGTCCAGATCAGCTTCCAGTGATTACACCCAGCCCAGCCTGCTCTCACACACTCCGCCTATCGGCCCCCATTGCATTTAAACGCATTCAGCCTCGGAATTAGAGCAGTAGATGGCTTGTTTTGTGTTTGGAGTTGCAGCTATGTGTGTGTGTGTGTGTGTGTGTGTGTGTGTGTGTGTGTGTGTGTGTGTGTGTAGCGGCTCAGCAGCCTGTCAGATTACCCCTGCAGGGGAATTGATTATTAGCTTTGACAAGTAGAACTACGTCCCAGTTATGTCAGGGCCAACAAGAGTCTTAGTGAAGAACATCGCTTTCAACAAGTCAAACAGTGAAGCTTACGCACACACACACACACACACACACACACACACACACACAAACTCAGAAGACAGAAGGACCATCTCTCACAGTGTTAGATTAAAAACACCATCATTACACACACCATTTCCTGCGTAGAGGTCGTGAGATGCGGGATCCGCAGCTCACACACATTCCCTGATCAAACCTCCCTCTCCCTCTCTCTCTCTCTCTCTCTCTCTCTTACTCTTTCTCTATCTCTCTCTACCACCCTTACTCTCTATAATTATTTATTTTCCTCACCGACTCTTAAACTCACTTTCTTCCTTTCTTACCTTCATCTTTCCCTCTCTCTCTCTCTTTTTCTCCCCCTCTCTCTTTCTCACACACACATGCGGATTACCACAGAGTGTTCCTCATATAGAAATATGACAGATAGCAATATGTATACCTGTATAGCCCAATCATTTAAAAACATATATATAACTGGGGCTCAAAATCATGTGCCATGCCGCTTTGCCATCAGCAGCCAGAGTCCAAGAGAGCACAATAGAGCATTATAACAATTCTGCATTTATTAATGCAGATCATAAATTGTAGTGTTTAACGGCTTTCGGTCTTGTTGTAATCAATGGCTATGAGAGGCTACTGTCCTTTTCTAAATACACCCATAATTCAACCAAACACACTGCCCAGAGTTTCCACTCCATCCAGTTTAACCATGTTCAACTCCAGCTGAAAAACTCTGCCCATCACATGTCATTTTTATTGAGGCGACCAATAAAATGAGAGCTAAACTGAACCTGAGTGAACACTGGGCTAAACGGTGAGACATATTTCCTTATGCTTTTGATTATAACAAAATGCTAAATGCTAAGGTGTTTAAACCTTTGAGGACCTCAGTGCTGGGTCTTGGTGAGTAGCGTAATGTGGGAATGTGAGGCTGTGTCTCTTTGCCAGTTGTAGTGTCCAGGGCACTTGCTCATGCCCACCCCAATCTGTTGGTCAATACATTTTATTTAAAAATCTATGTCCAACCCTTTTTGATATATACATAAATATCAGATTTCCACACAAGTCTGGTGTACTGGGATCATCTACACTAGATGTCCAAATGTTTGTGGACACCCCTTCTAATGAATGCATTCAGCTCAGCACCCATCGGTTAAAACTTTTGTAAGAGTTTCTGATATAGCAGTATTAAAGGTATTGGGACACATATCGTGAATGATTACTTCACTACTTAGAGATTCTTGATGCAGAGCATGCTGGACTGTTGTGATGCACTTGATACATTATATGCACACACACGTCCACACAAATGCACATGCACACACATCAAGGGCGGAAAGATCTTGCTCATCATCTACAGCTGATCAAAAGGCATCAGCACCTACATGCCTGCCAGATGAATGCACTGTGAAGGATTGCATATGTCTGTGTCTCCGTGTGTGTGTAGGGGTGTGTGTGTGTGTGTGGTCAGAAGTGATTTCTTTATGTTCTGAATCAAGCAGAAGTAGCACTCCACACAGCCAGGGGAGGTAATGAATGTAGTACGTGGGCTGTGAATATTTTAATTACTGTTTTAAACTTTTATAATCATAATCATTCCACACGCATCATTATATTTGTATATGGCCTCTCTGTAATTAAACTCTGCAGCCTTTCTCTCACTCTCTCTTTTTTTTGTAGACCTCTGTCCTCCTTTTACATTTAGAGAGAGAGACAGAGAGAAACAACAGAGAGAGAGAACTAAGTACAGAGAGAGAGATCGGCAGAGCAAATCAGAAATAGAGAGCAAAAGAAAGTGAGAGAGATAGAGAGAGTAGAAGAACAAGAGAGAGAGAGAGAGACCAAAGGAACAAGAGAGAGAGAGAGAGAGAGAGAGAGAGAGAGAGAGAGAGAGAGAGAGAAAGACCAAAAGAACAAGAGAGAGACAGAGACAGAGAGAGACCAAAGGAACAAGAGAAAGAGAGAGAGAGAAAAAAAAAAGACCTAAAGAACAAGAGAGAGAGAGACAAAGAGAGACCAAAGGAATAGAGAGAGAGAGAGAGAGAGAGAGAGAGAGAGAGAGAGAGAGAGACCAACGGAACAAGAGTGAGAGAGAGAGAGACAGAGAGAGCAAAAGAACAAAAGAGAGAGAGAGAGACCAAAAGAACAAGAGAGAGAGAGAGAGACCAAAAGAACAAGAGAGAGAGAGAGAGAGAGACCAAAAGAACAAGAGAGAAATAGTGAGCATTCATGTATGTTCATACTACTGTGTGTGTGTGTGTGTGTGTATACATTACTTGTAGCAATGCTTTGACTATCCAAACGTAAAGCTGTCACGTCAATAAAGCAAATCTTAAATTGAACTGAACCAAGAAAGAGAGAGAGAGAGAGAGAGAGAGAGAGAGAGAGAGAGAGAAAGAGAGAGAGAGAGAGAGAGAGAAAGAGAGAGAGAGAGAGAGAGAGAGAGAGAGAGAGAGAGAGACAGAGACAGAGAGATGTATGTTTAAAAGTGTGTTTAGTGCTGCTCCTCGGCTGCTTCTCTCTATTCTCACTGCCAGGCTGCTTATGTGAGTCTACTGAGATGAGCATCAAAGCAGCCTTACAGGAGGGGGTTGTCAGTGTCTATAAGCACACGGGCACACTCACTCACACTGGACCCTTTGGAGGGCACCACTGAGATCTGAAGTTGAGTAAGGAGCATCATCACCCCTCCAGAGCTCACACACACACACACACACACACACACTCATAGCTTCTAGTCCCTGTAGAGAAGTACTGTGAGCAGGTGTCCTGATACTTTTGTCCACATAGTGTATTGTGCGATTATTATTATGTGGCTAGCAAGCAATGGAAGCTTGGATCCTCAAACCACGTGATGGTGGTGTTCAGCAGCCAACCCTGACCCTAACAAATACAAGATTTGTCTGTGTGGTTATGCTAGCTGCTGGTTACAATACCTGTTAGCTTCGTTAGCCTCGTTGCACCACAGTAAAACTAAAGAACGCGAAGTCAGACACCAAATGAGTCTTCGTTGATCAACTACTTCTCCTTCTCTCCCTGCATGTCACCAAACCCCCTACCCCCCGCTCCCTTGCTCTCCTCCTCCCTCCATTTCTCTCAGTTACTTTATTAGCATGACTTTATTAGCATGGACCGCTGTCCATACAGTCTTCCTCTTTCCCCTCAATTAGCATGCAAATTATACTAAAGTAAAAACTAATAAGATCCAACCAGCACAGCACACATAATGAGCCTGCTGTTGAAAATGAAAAAATAATAAAATAAATAAGTAAATATATAAACACAAGGTGGTGGAGAGCGGGGGTCCCGTTAGCAGTCATTTGCGCCCCTCTGTCACACTAAATGATGCCGATTTACATATTATTCAGTGCGGACTCAATTGGGATTCAGGCCGCGAGCCCTTTTGTTTATTAAGAGGATTAGATGTTGTGTCAGTGTAATCAAACCGACGAGACACTTGTCATTACGAGCCCTTCGGATTGCATGTTTCGCACTCATGAAGTGAAGCACACACACACACACACACAGATTTGAGTCCCTCTGAGTGAAGGCTGTGCGCTGGGTCTGTTCATTAGCACTGGACGGCTTTGACAGCTGGCTGATTGAGAGGCCCACCACCACTGCCGGAATGGCTAATAAAGCACTTCCACTACGGAACAACAGCAGAGATTAAAATGGAATGATGGCACTCGAGTTGGACGAAGGTCACAGTGACCACGTGGCCAGGGGGGCCAGGGCTCTAATATCAAGCCCCTTGTAAACTCCTTAAACCCTGTACATAGGCCCAACTTTTAGTTCTTCACCCACATAACCGCAGTACTCTCATAATTAACATCAGTTTTATAGGCCCTAAAATATGTTAAACTACAATCAAATATTTCGTAGTAGTTTCGTTGTAGCTTAAAGCACTTTAACTGCCGAACGAGAGCAGAGATTAAAATGATGGCACTTGGACAAAGGTTTCAGTGACCAGGGGGGGCAGAGGGGGCAGGGGTCCAATATCCAGCCCCTCGTAAACTCCTTCAACCCTGTACATTGGCCCACCCTTTAGTTTTTCACCCAAATAACCGCAATACTATATATATATATATATATATATATATATATATATATATATATATATATATATATATATATTCATAGTGTTCAAAAGGTTAACATGATCTACTGAAGCATTTTTTGTTTTTTTACCTGCTTGGAAGAGAACAAAGGCTGAGCAATGGGGCAAGGGTGGGCCACCCAAGGACAACCAGACCACTTATGCTCTCTTGGACTTTCAGCCAAGGACAGCTGTGGCATAGCAAGAAATTGAACTAACAAATTTTAAATAATTATAATGTCCAGATGACTAGGTCAGATTATCTCCAGAACATCAGACAGGTCTTGTGGGGTGTTCTTGGTAAGCAGTGGTTATTTCCAACAAAAGGCAACCAGTGGAAAGGCAACAGGGTCATGGGCGCCCAAGGTTCACTGATCTTCATGGAGGCTCCACCTCACAACTTAGAGGACTTAAAAGATGCTAACATTTTGGTGCCAGATACCACAGGACAATTTCCACAGGACAATTTCTCAATGGGTCAGATGTGTCTTGAACCTGCACAAACTGGTGCTGTGAAATAAATTGACCTCAAGCTCTGGACCTCCACGTTGTAACTGTTTAGCTGATCTGTGTCAGAGAACAATCATCCAAAGGTTTTCTGCTTGAGGAGAATTAAAGGTCTATAATCTCATGTCCGACTGTGCTGAGATCTTTTGGAACCAGTCCAAATAGGCCAATTATGGAAGTAGGACTGAGCTGCATGATTTATCAGTTGAGAATGTGCTTTAAATATGGAAGTCCAGAGTGTCTTCAAGACTGAGCGGAACTACAATGTCTGGAAAATGGTCACAAGGGCTTGGGTACCCAGACAACACATGTGGGATCTATGTTTGTAAAGATCTGACATGTTGAGGATTTTTCCCGACTTGTGCCAATGATCCCTGTTGTGCTCTGAACCCATTGCAACCATGACCAAGAAGAAGCAGATAACGATTTAATAAATGCATGTTCTTAAAGTTAGTTTTCAGGCTCCTGTTAAAACTTTGATTTCAAGAGACCATCTACTCAGAGACAGACTTGAGTTGAGCAGATGAACCCAAAGTATCGCCGATGACACGGCAGGTAAAATAGGGTCAGCAATGGGTGGCTTTTACAGCCTGCTGATTGAGAGGTCCGCCGCCACCGTCTGAATGGCTAATAAAGCTCCTGCTGCCGATAAAGCTCTTCCCTCCGTGGGAAAAAGTCGGAGATTAATGCAAAATGATGGCGCCAGAGCCAGACGAAGGTTCTCCAGCAGTGACCTGAGGCCAGTGGTCCACTCTCTGGCCCCTCGTTAATTACTCCCAGACTTCGTTAAGGCTCCAGTGACCTTCCTGAGCCGTATCATGGCCATTAGCCAGTGTCTTCTCTCACTTTAAAGGCAGTCTGTCTTTTTTTCCCCTCAGTACCCACCGTGCAAGCGCAAAAGACTTTAGAGAATCAATCAGCTCATTACTAGAGCATTTCTCAGCACAGGTGGGGGAAAAGAGAGTGAGAGAGAGAGGTATAAAGAAAGAAGGAGGAGGAAAGAGAGAGAGAGAGAGAGAGAGAGAGAGAGAGAGAGAGAGAGAGAGAGATGAAGAGCAAATCATTCCTCAGTTCGGATAAAGATGAAGTAAAGTCGTCGGAGCACCTCCAGGGTACAAGGCAGTTGTGGCAAGTTAATTCTTTACTCCGCGGGCCCTTGGGACAGTGATGTAGAGCGGAGGCGTGTGGTGGAGGGGGCAGAGGGTTTGGGGGGGTTAGCAGGGACACAGGCACGCCGTTATCCACTCTGATGTATCGATCCACCAAACCCCCCCCCCACCCAAATACACCCCCCGGCACTGTAAATTAACACCCACAGAAAAAGCATGAAAATTTAAAGTGCAATTGCTTTGCACTCTTAATCTGGGCTGGAAGGGATCGATTGAGTGACATAGGAAGGACCTACTGGGGACACTACACCTCCATCCCTTCATTTCAATGAATTTAAAACCTGTTCCAGGTTTACTAGAGGGTTTTGGCAGGACTTTGTCTCTTATTTGTCCTTCTCTAGCAGGAAAACCTAAAAAATACAAAGTTGTCCTCTCAGGGTAGAGCGTCCAGACATGAGACCTAGACTAAAGAACGATTTACAATGGAGAATCACTTTTAGAGTTTTTTAAGAGTTTCTCCTTGACTTAACAACATGAGAGTAGTACTTTCAGCTATTGTTCATGGTGAAGAAAAAAAACACTTCCATGAACTTCTAGACCCTCATTATTTCCCCAGACAATGTCCATCATTAGGATCAATGTTTAATTACCCAGCCTTTTGTTCAAAGAGTTTGTCTACGTACTTACCTGACAGATACTGCGTCTGTCTCAAACTTCAGGGCCTTATCTCTGACTTTAGAGTCTGCAATCAGTGTGTGAAGTAGATTTACTCTACACTGAACGACATACAACACAGAACCTAAATTCTTCATCCATGATAAAGCTAATCACAGGTTCATTGACTGGGTGGATCGACTTAATGCTGTGTGATTTGCAACAGAGCAAAGCGTAAACCTTAATCTCCCAAACCTCAATCTATTATATCTGGTGTTTAATTGAGATTCTGGAAGCAAGCCTCTTCTGCCATAACTATCACTACTCACATACGATCACATACTATTTCTACTCTGAAACCCTTTGTTTATGGAAAATGCCAAACCTCATAAGAGCTTCAAATGTTGTAGGAATATAGTTGTTGGGATACAGTCACAATTTTGTCAGACTGCAGAATCTAAAAGTTGGACAGAATTTTGTATGGCTACAGTTTCTGGCGGTTTTGACAATTTTGTTGGGTTGCAGTTGGGTTTTGTCCAGTCCCAGTCAAGCTGGAATAGAATTTGATCATTTCTGCAATCAGGTTTGGACAGATATCGTTTTAGCCAGGCTACAGCTAAATGTTGAAAGTTGAGTTTGAACAGGAATTTGTCCAACTACAGTTAAGTTTAGACACAGTTGTGTCTGACTACAGTTGAGTTTGGACAGGAGTTTGTCTTTGGATAGGATTTTGTCCAACTACAGTTAGGTTTAGACTGAATTTTGTCTGACTACAGTTGAGTTTGGACAGGATTTTGTCTGAATACAGTTGAGTTTGGACAGGATACTGTGTGACTACAGTTGAGTTTGGACAGGAGTTTGTCTTTGGAAAGGATTTTGTCCAACTACAGTTAGGTTTAGACAGGATTTTGTCTGACTACAGTCGAGTTTGGACAGAATTATATGTGATTCAACTGTAATTCTGTTTTACTACAGTTGAGTTAGAACAGAATTTTGTCCAATTACAGTTGAGGGTTTTGTACGGCAATATTTAAGTTTGAATAGAAGGTTTTCTGATAACAGTTGAGTTTGGACAAAATGTTGTCTAAATAGAGTTGAGTTTGGACAGAAGATTGTCTGATTACAGTTGACTTTGGACAGTATGTTGCCCAACTACAGTTAAGTTTGGAGAGGATATTGTCTGAATAGGATTTTTAACAGGATTTTGTTGAACTACATTTGAGTTTAGGTAAAGTTTTATTCAATTAGGGCTGTTTGGACAGACTTATGTCTAACTACAGTCAAATTTAGACAGGATTATGTCCTACTGCAGTTGGGTTTGGACAGCATTGGACAGTAAGACGCAGAGCGTGTTTTCTTTTCTGGCTATATCCACATGTCAGTCATGATTAAAAGTCATACACTCAGTGATGTTAATCAACTGCCTTCACCACTAAATGACAACCGATTCCCTGCATGGTAAACCGTCAACAGAAGCGAACATCAGGAAAGGGAAATTCTCCAAGCCCAGGATTTCCTTTGCTTGTCATCCGACTCTAAATCATTTTGCAGCGTCGCCTGAGACTAGCAGACCTACTCTATCTTGCTAAAACACTGCACAGCTCCTCTCAGATCAGCATAAAAAGTTGAAACCTCAACCAGCATGATGTCCACAAAGTCTGCTGACCTGGCCATAGAGCGCTAAAGCCTCGTGGGTCCCTGCCTGCCTTGATAATCCACTTTCCCCTCTTGCGCCACGGGACGACGACACTATGGAGACAAGAATGGCCCAGAGTTGCTGATGTTATGACTTCGCGACGGCGGGGGACCCAGAGGGTGGTCTGATGGCTGAGGGACAGCGGCCTACCTCTAGGCTCCGGGAAGGTCACCTGAAGGGAGTCTGGCCTGGAGCCAGACAGATAACGCTGTCAGAGCAGGAGCACTGACCTTGTGGCCGATCTTCTGAGCCCATGCCTGCCCCTCAGAGAGAGGGAGAGGGAGGGAGAGAAAGAGAGAGATCGAGAGAGAGAGAAGGCCATCTGTCAGGATAGGTCAAAAGCTGTTGCCTCAGAACACAGAAACATTTGTCTCACTTTGACTCGGCTACGTCCTCAGATTCACAAATCAGTCCATGTCCAAGAATGCTGGGTGAGACTAGGTTCTAGAATTTTTGCCTGAAAGTAATGCCAGTATAAGTCAGATAATGCTAGGTAAAGCTTAAGGCCCAAGACTCTTAAGTTGGTAACGCTGTCTTTTACAGTCCTCCAAGTTCTAGATATCAATCAGGTACGAGTTGCATAATTACTTTGAGCCAAATGAGAGCGATCAACCAGACAGTCTCCTCCAAGTGCCCTGAAATACCAGCATGTTCTAGTTAATATGCTGCTAAAGTCCATGGAAAACATACCTCATAATAGGAGAAGTCCAAATGTCCAAATGTTTGTGGACACCCCTTCTAATGAAAGCATTCATGCATTACTTTAAGTTGCACCCACTGCTGACAGACAACTTACGTAGGCCCTGTAAAGAAGTATCGCCAATAGAATAGAACTCTCTGGAGTGGAGTGTTCACAACAAAGTTTTCACACCCCACCACCACCCCGTCATGTCCCGTTAACTCTGCCACATCCCCTTTCTAGCTCCACCAAGCCAAAACCATCCTCGCAGAAATTCCAGAGTTCTCCTGCAATTTCCTCCTCTATTATCATGAGCATGAGTGTGAGTGAGGTCAGGATGTTGGATGATGATCACCACCCCACCTCATCCCCAGCTCCCTAACTCATCCCAAAAATATTGGACAGAGCACCAACCATCATTGCAGAGAACACAGCTCCACAGCTCAATGCTGGGGGGCTTTAGACCCCTCTAGCCATGTCTGGCATTAGGCAAATGTTAAGGGGTAGGTTTGATGGTTTACCAGGCCTATCAGTCACGGTTATTAGTAGAGGTGGAACAGGACGTGTATTCGCACCATCAAGGTACGGGGGTCGCGGTTTGATGTGTTGTGCTGTCATGGACTGGTGCCCTGGCCAGGGGGTATTCCTGCCTCATGCCCAGTGATTCCGGATAGGCTCTGGACCCACCACAATCCTGACCTTAGGATAAAATGATGAAGAAGATGGATGGATGGATGTTTTGTTGTTTTGGTGTTGTTGAGATTTAGTAAGTAGCACTTCTGCTTCTTTTTCTAGATTGTGTGTGTGTCTAGCTCCACCAAGCCAAAACCATCCTCGCAGAAACTCCAGAGTTCTCCTGCAATTTCCTTCTCTATTATCATGAGCATGAGCGTGAGTGAGGTCAGGATGTTGGATGATGATCACCACCCCACCTCATCCCCAGCTCCCTAACTCATCCCAAAAATATTGGACAGAGCACCAACCATCATTGCAGAGAACACAGCTCCACAGCTCAATGCTGGGGGGCTTTAGACCCCTCTAGCCATATCTGGCATTAGGCATGGTGCCAATAGTTTGATGTTCATCTGCTTCAGAGAGTCTTATTCTATTGGCAGTACTTTTCTACAGGGACTAGACAAGCTGCCTGTGTGTTTGCGTGCATTTGCACATCTGTGTCAGTAGCTCAAAGCATTCATTAGAAGGGGTGTCCACAAATATTTGGACACATAGTGCATAGCGTATCTATGGCAATGTTCTTACTTGCCAATCTAACCTGAGTCGAACCAGTGCCACACACAGCTTGTCCTGTACGCAGAAAACCGCAGTGCCGTCACTGGCAGCGCTTGTTTACTGCACCCGTATTCATCTTCCCCAACATGAACGCGACGTGTAATCAATGCTGTAAGTGGCATTTGTCTTCCATGCAAACAACACCTCATATTTCACACCTTTTCCTCAGAGACAGACTTTTAATCTGACTTCTCCTTCTCTGTCACTCCAACACCTCTCCCCTGTTCCTGCTAGATTGATTTTGATTTAGCCTTTTCAATTTCGAAGGGATTGAACATTAACAGGGTTGAATATGAGTGCTGCTCTGAGCGCTGATGGAAAACAGGTTTGTACGAAGCCCCAATCTTTCAGCGCTGGAAAACAGCAAATAGAGAACCAGCACAGATGCTCTGTCTGGAGCTTGTTGCTCTGGGTTACTAAACGCTGGACAGGTGGACAGGAAATACCTGTTGGATGTGTCCAGGTCTAAAATTAAGGTGGAACTTAAAAAAAAGAAATGGAACAGGATGTGTATTCGCACCGACCCGTTAAGGTATGGGGGTCGCGGTTTGATGTGTTGTGCTGTCATGGACTGGTGCCCTGGCCAGGGGGTATTCCTGCCTCATGCCCAGTGATTCCGGATAGGCTCTGGACCCACCACAATCCTGACCTTAGGATAAAATGATGAAGAAGATGGATGGATGGATGTTTTGTTGTTTTGGTGTTGTTGAGATTTAGTAAGTAGCACTTCTGCTTCTTTTTCTAGATTGTGTGTGTGTGTGTGTGTGTGTGTGTGTGTGTGTGTGTGTGTGTGTGTTTGTGGGAAACAGTGATTACTGCCCATCGCTCTGAGGGGTGAGGGAAGTTTGGTGTGTAATGAACTTTGGGCTTCAGCATCAGTCTACTTCACCTCAATCTGAGCTCGTCTGGCAGTGAGGGAGCGAGAGAAAGAGAGAGAGTGAGGGAGAGAGAGAGAGATTGGCTGAGTGCTGGAGTCTCTGTGGTGATTATTAGGCTCAATTCTAGATGGGATGGAGCCATTCTTGTCAGCTGTAATGTTGCAGTGGGCTTGGAGGGAGGCTTGAACAGGATTTGAGATGTTATGGGTCTTCAGAAGAGGAAGATTCCATCAATCATTCTGGACCGCCTGACACTGACCTGACACTAACCATCTAATGACCATTATGATATACACTATGTGTACCAAATCAAAGTTATTAAGGTATTACTTGTTTTTTTTGCAGTAACAGCTTCTACTCTTCTATGAAGGGTTTACACCAGATGTCTGAACATTGTTGTGCAGAATTGGTTGCATTAGAGCATTAGTGCATTGGTGCTGATGCTGGATGATTAGTTCTGCCATTCCAACACATCCCAAAGGAGCTTCACCACTGCATTACTCCCCAGTCCAGAGCTGGCTGACTTTATTAGCTGGCTTAGCAGGAATAGGTGGCCTTAGGCCTATGCGGATGCTTCAGAATGTCCCATTTTACTGCAAGTTTAACCTTAAAGCGGCTGAGTTCACTAATTAGAAGGGGTGTCTGGATACTTTTGGACATTTCATTATAATGTAGCACCTGTTTACTGATATTGGGTTGATTATTTGGGTTCTGCAGGGAAAGTAAATGACTGCGAATGAACTTATAGGCCCGTTTATAGGAGGAGTGTATCAGGCCGCTAGCTCGCTTTATGTGTTTAACCTTCACACTCCATTTAACTCATCTTCGAATCGCAAAGCGCTGGGCTTTTAAGCGAAGTGCTGAAAATGCATTAAACCAGAGGAAATAAATGAATCAAGCCGTATTTATTTAGCCGGTAGGGATCTGCTGTAAAGTGCTAATCAAGTCTCACAGAAATAATGATCTGAAATGAGGCTGTGTTTAATCTGTAGATTAACGGATGCTTTAAGGACTTCCTCGCTTTTGATGTTAAGTGTAATTTACTGCAATTATGTTTTTTTTATTACCCCAAACAAATCTGCGCTCTTAAAAGGAAAAAGCTTGTGGTTCTATAGTGCACAGAACCATGTTGACTCCAATAACCCTTTAAATGCATGAATGTTTTTTTGCCTGCCTATGTGGTCCAACACCATTTACTCTTCCATCATTGTTAGTGGTCAAGGAAACCTTCCCATCCGTCAGTCCATCCTGACACTGACCTGAAACTGACCATCTAATGACTATTTGGATATACAAAATCAAAGGTATGAACAGGAAGCTGGTCCCCTTGTGTTTGCTGTAACAGCCTTTACTCTTCTAGAAAGTGTTTACACCATATGTCTGAACATTGTTGTGAAGATTTGGTTGCATTTAGCTACATTAGAGCATTAGAGAGACCAGGTGCTGATGCTGGATGATTAGTCCTACCATTCCAACACATCCCAAAGGAGCTTCACCACTCCATTACTCCCCAGGCCAGTGCTGGCTGGCTTTAAACCCCTCTTAGCAGGAATAGGTGGCCTGAGGCCTGTACTGATGCGCCAGAACGCCCCTTTTTTCCTGCCAGTTTTAGATATAAAAAGGGAGCTGGTCCCCTTGTTTTAGCAGTAACCACCTCTGCTCTTCTAGGAAGGGTTTACACTAGATATTGAAACATTGTTGTGAACATGAATGGTTCTTTGCCTGGCTGTGTGGTTCTTCCAAAACCATATACGCTTGACCATGGTTCCTTCAAGAATATTTTTCAAGAAACAGTTCTACATAGCACCAAAAGGCTTCCAATATTATTAAGGTCAAGGAAACATTTTTTCCCAGTACTCTTTTTTTCCAAGAGTGTAGAGTTGAGCTGTCAAACACAGACCCATCCATCCATCTTCTTCCATCCATCCATCATCTTCATCCACTTCTTTCTAGTCAGAGTTGTAGAGGGTCTGGAGCCTACCCAGAATCACCGGGTACACAGCAGGAATACCCACTGGACAGGGCTCCAAGTAGATCAATTCACTTGCATGTTCACACCTAGGAGGCAATTTAACAAAGCCAGTTACCTACCGTGTGTGTTTTTGGGAGGTGGGAGGAAATTGGAGTGCCCTGAGGAAACACTAACACTAACAGGTGTGTAAAAACACAACAAAATATTATCTTAATTGACAAACACTCACAGTAGACTGGCCATACTGACAATCCCAAAGATTTTAAAGGTGGCATTGTTACATTTCTGCCCTGCTAGAGCTGCCCCAGTGAGGCGTAAGTGCTGCTATTTTAAAAATCGAAGCATCTATGAGCAGCAACAGGTCTGTTTGATAAATTAACTGCAGAAATGCTAATAGGTTGTAATTTCATTACCAAGACATTAATTACCAAGCCTAAAAACAAAAGCAGGACAGTACTTTATATTGCATCTTTTTGAGGCTTGAATTGTTTAATTGCTTGTTCTGATATTTGAATTGAATTCTCAGTCTGTCTGTCTCATCACAGTTTGTTAATCTAACCTGAAATTACATATCTGGGATTGCTGGGTGAAGCCATGAAAGTCCTTCATCAGTAAATAAAAATGAACCAATCAAAAGTCTCCAGTAATCATTATATCAAACTGACATTTATACTGGGCTTCATGTTTCGAAACTCATGTTCCTCTCCCCGACCTGTGAGGTGAGTTTGGTATATGGCAAAAAGAGTGAATTCACTGTGGATGTGCATATAAACTCACTGTGAGAAGGCAAAGTTAAGGAACATGGCCCAGGAAAAACATACAGTCATGTACAAAAAAATTCACATTAAATATTTATGTGGACATTTCAATATTTGATCTTCATTCAAACAGTATCTATAGATAAAAGTGGTGGAATTGCATCATTGTTTTGCCAAAACAATGAAAATGTAACATATCGTTTGTGTAATAAAAAATGCCTATTTATACAGAAGAAAAAGTTAGGACACCCTATTCCCTAATAGCTTGTGTCTCCGCTTTGGCTAAAATAACCTCAACGATATGTTCTCTATAAATGTCTACCAGTCTCTGACATCAACTGGAAGAAATGCTTCCCTACTCCTCTAGGCAGATGTCTTTCAGCAGCAGTTTCTTGCATGCTTAGCATTATTTTGCATCATATGGAGTGGCTGATTTCTAATTGTCCTGAGATCTTTTTAAATCCTTTCTATAGGCCTCAGAGAGCTCTTTGGATCTGGCCATGGTGATTCTTACCACTCACTTCAACAATGAAGAGCAACAATCAAAAACTAAATTTCTAAAATTAAGATAAGCTTCTCTAACCATGTTCTGATCATTTGCAGAGGATGTGCTGCACCTGATTCAAATTGTATGCATTGTAAGGAGTAATAAATGTGGAGGTGTCCTAAATTTTGTTTTCTCACAAAATAAATTATAATAAAAAATAATATTACCTATAATAGAAAATAACATTTCTGTTAATTACATTTTACAAATGATTTTCTAAAGGTATTTCCATTAGTTTTGTGTGATTAGCTAGATCACCTCCACCTCCTAACATTGCTGTAATGAAGCCCAAATCTCCATATGTTTAAATATATTAAAGCCAAAGGTTTCCATGGGATTTCCTAATTTCTTAGGCAAACCGCCCAGTAAAGAACATTGTATATATGCCCGACTGCGTAATTGGTAGGCACGCACTCTCCAAAATGATAGAAGTTGGGAAGCTTCTTCATTTAGAAGATAAACATCAGAAAGTCTTTAACTGATTGAAGAGCACTCTACTAGAAGGAACAATGATCAAAAGCAATTGACTGAAGATAATTCTCCTAGCTATTATAACATACACACACTCACTGACAGATGCATATAAAACTGGAACCGTTTCAAGCTGGAAATTCACAAGAAAGCATTCTCAGTTCTGCGGCTCAGTGGAAGTTGATTTTACGAATGTTAACAAGAAACAAATGGCTTTCATTTGAGGAATGAGGAGCGCATCATGTGCTGCAATTTAATATCAAAACAGATAATGGAGTATCATTGTTTGGGCTCAGCATAACTGTAAACAATGAAATTCATTTAGGAAATCGTTTGGAGGACGGAAAGGCAGCGAGAGATGCAAAAGAATTGTTCGCTGGGTTGCGTAGTCAGGAAGGGAAATAAACGTTTTTTGTGGCACTTGTTGACGATAACAATCTCATTATCACTTTCGTTTTAATTAAAGCTTCTTTTTTTTGTCATAGCTGTGTAAAGCAGACAATAGCACCAAAGGCTTTGTTCAGAAATCCAGCCCACAATGCCGTTCTACAACCCTGGCCATTCTCTCCCAAGCAGTGCGTGGCCTGATCTGCTGATAGCTTTTATAGAGTCATGCTTGGCAGAGGCTGAAGAGATTTGAATTGATACAGGATGGAAATGCTGGTCTGATTTACAAATACAGTTTATAACACGTCAAACATTCATATCTGAGCCTTTCTGGTGGCAAGTGTGGGGGCTGGGGCGGTCTAGGCCTTCCATTGAAATATTATTGGCTACCCTATTAGCACCTATAAAGTGAAAAGTGGTTGTATTCTAATAATGACAAATTTGGTTGTTTTTTACCCACTTCTAGTGGGATAATGCTCACAACTCATGTCACTTAGAGCTGGGATGAATAATTACACCTCCTGTGACTAAACCCAAGGTGCTGTGGAATGCTTTTACTGAGTATTTGTATCAAAGTCTATTTGTCATTTGAAGCATAGATAGTAAGTATGCAGCTAAACATGGTCAGCTTTATATATATATATATATATTCTATATAATTTTTATATATATTCGAACCCATCCCCCCCCCCAATTACCCAACCTGTATGTAATGCCCCATGATGCACCCAACACCAGTCAGCCGCTCATTTTTCGAACTGCCACCGATGCAACATTGCAGGGCAACCAACGCACCAGCCTGCAGACACAAGTGATGGCCAGCACTGCAACGAAGTGATGTGGGAGAGCACCATCTACCCACCCTGGAGAGAGCAAGGCCAATTGTGCTCACTCTGAGCCTCGGCTGCTGATGGCTTGATGGAGCTGATGGAACCAGCGATCCTCTGATGACAATAACAGCGCCTTATTCTGGGATACCTATAGACTGATTTTTACAAACATGTTATTTTGCGTCAGAATGATAAATACTGATTCCCCTCTTACCGTGAAGGTGTGAATATAGTTGGGCTGATGAGCTGGTTAATGGCACTGCAACAGCTCACAGGAGAGATGTAGCATAGCATAGCACAGCATTGTTTGTAGACATCCCTTCTAATGAATGCATTCAGCCACTTTAAAGTTGCAGCCATTGCAGGCACATATGTGCAAATGCACACACAGACACAGCTTCTCTAGTTTCTGTTTAGAAGTACTGTCAATAAAATAGAGCTCTCTAGAAACATAAATCTATTGCCAGGCATGGGCTAGAGGGGTATAAAGCCTTTGGAACAGTGTTCTCTGGCATGATGGTTAGTGCTCCTGCCAATACTTTTGGGATGAGTTGGGGAGTTGAGGAGAATGAGGTGGGGTGGTGATCATCCAATATCCTGACCTCACTAATGCTCTTTCGCTAAAAGCAATCAAACCCTTATAGCAATGCTCCAAAATCTAGTAGGAGGTCTTCTTTCCTGGACAGTAGAGACAGTAACTCCAATATGTTTTTATCACATGTAATGCTGCCAACATTAGGAGGGTGAGGCTTGACACATGCCTCCTCCAACCAACCCCCATCTCTTTTCGAACTGCCATGGGACAACCAATGCGTTCAGAGTAAAGCACCAGGGACCCAGCTTTGATGCATTGGGTAGCAGGCGCCTGTGCCAGCCGGCATCACACTGAAGTAATATGGGGAGAGAGCAAGGCCTATTGTGCTCTCTCAGGCTCCGGCTGCTGATGGCAGGCAGCATGACCCAGGATTCGAAGCAGTGATCCTCGGGTTACAGTAACATCTGATTTCTGGGGCCAGAATCCAGGTAAAGTGTTATCAGTTACTAAAGGACATAAACAAGCTCTATGACATACCATTACCCAAAAAATCCCAAAGCTACAAACAGTAGTAGCAGTAGCCACACTGAAGCCTGAATTCTCCAGAACGTCTGACCATTTCTGTGGATAATAGCATGTCCCACGTAATGGGGTAAGGGGGAATCTTGTATTTTTATGTTGAGCTGTTTGTAATAAAATTGGTATTTGGCTCCTTAACTGTGTCTCTCCAGTATCCTTAGCAGTCTCCAACACAGTTTTCTGCATTCTGAACGCCTTCTGTGTGTGTGTGTGTGTGTATGCCTACCACAGCCTCCATTGTGATCGGGAAGTGGTGGTGTGAGATGGAGCCATGTTTGGAAGGAGAAGAGTGTAAGACGCTGCCGGATAATTCAGGCTGGATGTGCTCCTCTGGGAACAAGATCAAAACTACCAGGGTGAGAGACAAAGAGACACACACTCACTCACTCACTTACTTGCATTCATATACATACAAACATGCCACCTACACACATATGTGCACCCAGTACATGCATACAGACTACATGTGGTGCATTACTGTGGATAATGAAAGAATTGTTTTAAGCCATAAAGAAGGGATGATTCATTCATAGGGATGCTGTAGTTTTACAACACTGCCATACAGCAAGTCGACGAGCTGTTTCAAAGTGTCTGACAAACCTGTTCAAAAACCTGTTGAATGAAGAATGAAGAACAAGGCTGTTTATTGATCACACTAGAAAGAACAAGGTTCAGATTCTGCTTTGTGTGATAAGAAATGTAATCCAGAAATGATAAATATTAAAAGGAAAGAAAGAAGAATAATAAAGAAAGTAATAAAGATAGAAGAAAAGAAAGCAAAACAGAAGGAAATAAAGAACAAAAGAAAGACAAAATAAAGAAGTATAAAAGGGAAATTATTAAGAAAGGCTAAAAATGATGAAGACGAATAATACAAAAAAAGAAAGCAAAGCATAAAAGAAGAAAGAAAGAAAGTAATAAGGATAGAAACAAAGAAAGGAGGAAATTAAGAAAGAAAGTAATAAAGAAAGAATGAAAGAAACAAAAAAAGAACAAAGAAAGAAACAAAAGAAAAAAGAAAGGAAGATTGAAAGATGGTAATAAAAAAATTTAAGAAAAAAGAAAGAGTAAATCAGAAAGAAAAAAACAAAGAAAGAAAGAATGAAAGACAAAGATAAAGATAAAAAGATAAATAGTATAAGATAGATAGTAAGAAAGAAACAATAGAAGGACAGAGGAAAAGTAAAAAAGGAAAAAATAAAAATAGAAGGAAGGAAAGAAAAAGGAAAAAATGTAAGAAATAAAAAGAATAAAAAGAAAGGGCAGAAGGGCAGAAAAAATAAAGAAAAACAAGTGAAATAAAGAAAGGAAGTAGTAAAGTTGAATGAACACAAACATAGAAAGAAAAAAGTCAGACTGGTAGAAAATAGAGAGAGGAGGAAAGAAGAAAAGACAACATGGCTACAGTTGTCCTCGACCACTTTCTCGACCTGGTTAATCTGCTCCAAACTCTGCTAAAGTGGGCCTGACTGGATCCTGACTAAAGTGTCTGGATGCTGCTCAGCACTTCCTCAGGTAAGATTTCTCATCCTCATCACTTACAGTAGACAGACTGCAGAGCCTGATTGATGCCAACAACTCGTCACTGATACCCATATCTGAAGTTTGTGATTAGCAGTCATATCAGCCCATAGAATTACACAGTGAAAACATCAACAGACTATATGATGATTACCAAACAGCACTGATATCACTGGGATACTGTAAAAACAGTCTACAGAATCTTTAAGGGTTAGGAATTTTCCAGTGCCAGTTCTAGTTAAACTTATTAGTCAACCCTTAGGGCATATATTCATTCTATTGATTCATTCAGCTGAGCTCATCATCCAGCCCCTCATGACATGCCATGTCGAAGCAGGTAAATGACCGAAGCATTCCTGTGGCCCTCCAGGTCAGGAGGTTACCCCAGGCGTTCTGCGCATACACGTAACTGGGTAAATTAGCAGCGAACAGCGAGCTATGACTGAACATGAACACCTGCTGTGTTTTCTCTCGTGCCTCCTTTCGCAGAACACACAGCCGTACTCTCCTTTTTAGCTCGGGAGGACAGCTGCGGGGGCACCGGTGCACGTCTCTCTGCTTCAGGTTAGTCCCTGTCTCTGTTTTTATACCCACAGCCGTGTGAAGCTGACTGCTTATTTATAGCCACCTCTCATTAACCTGAAAACACTAAAGAAATATTAATTACAGACCCACCATGTGACACTGCGTGTGGCTTTTGTGTTTTATTATTCCATTATTATGACATATAGGCACTTACACATAAAAATACATATGGGATTTATAATTACAATAAATAATTATAGTAATTATAATAATTGCAATAGAGTATAATTACAATTAATAGGTTATATTATTATTACATGTACTAGTGACTGTCATCACATATATGTACGTATGCATATATTATTCATAGAACACATACAAGTATTGCAAATAGATACTTATGCATCCATTATACATATGGGATATGCCATTATTACAAACAGGTAATCACACACACACACATATATAGGATACATTACATGTAATCTATACCCAGGTCTGACATGTATATATCGCTGCTGTCCAATGAAAAACATGGATCTCTCCATGGTTTGAAGTAGCTGCTTTTGGACACTATGTAAATAATTCTGGATGAATGGACCAATAGAAATGGTCTAAATTACTTATAATAAGCTCTAATTGATTTTACATTGACTTCCATTCAAGGTAATCACATTTTTGCCTTCTCCGTTTTCATTAGACAGCAATGTGATAGTAGATGTGTATGACATGGGACATTATAACATACATTACATACATACACATATATAGTTACTGTGGCTGTCATTACATATAGGTACATACAAAATAAAATTCACAATAATATGATACACAATAGTGCTTGCATGTACATATGGGACAATTGTATATATATATATATATATATATATATATATATATTGGTGCTTACAATTATATGATAAAATGTAGTATTTGTCATTAAATATATATACATATCTATATATATATATATATGAACTCATATAGAATACAAATGACACATATAGGTACATATGCATATATATATATATATATATATATATATATATATATATATATATATATATACACATGACAGATACTTACATACTTACATACTTACATCCCGTCTGTGTTTTCGTGTGTGCGCGTGCATGCTTAAGTATGTGTGTGTTAACATACAGTCTCACTGGACATTTTCTCAGAAACCCTTCCCTTATAGCCCCGCCTTGCTAATGAATGCATCAAATAATTATCCAAATTCATTAATGACATTTGATTTGATATGAAACAGTGTTGTCAATTCTATACAGCTACATGAAAGAGTGGCAGAACATGAGTCAATGCTTCAATTTTCTATTTATTACATATTCAAAATGTAAAAATACCAAAAGTGCCCCAATCTAATATTCTATGCATAGGCCAATGCGTTTAGCCAGACACTAAACACACAAGGCACAATATAGAGCTACATATACATACGTTATACTGTTTCACGTCTAACTGTAACCTAGTAGTAGCTAGACTGCATGAAGGTTCTTACATCTATATGCACAACCTCACATTACTACATACATAAAGGGAATTCGCGGGATTTGCAGAACAGTCCAATAATACCACTGACAATTGGAGTCAAATTGATTATCTTAATCTACAGAGGAATTTGTCAACAGGTGGGATACATTAGGCAGCAAGTGAAAAAATAAATGGGCAAAAGCAGGAAAAGCGTAAGAATTCACTTTGACAAAAACCAAACTGTGATGGCTAGACGTCTGGGTCAGAACATCTCCAGAACATTTTCAAAAATCAGGCAGGTCTTGTGGGGAGTTCCAGATATGTAGTGGTCAGTAGGTACCAACAGTGGTTTAGGAAAGGAACCACCTGTGGACCGGAGACAGAGGCGACAGGGGGCCCCACCTCACAACTAACAGGACTTAAAGGATCTGCTGTTAATGCCTTCAGAGGTCTTGTGGAGCTAATTGTCTTGATAGGTCAGATCTGTTGAGGCAGTAATTTCAGGCAGGTGGTCTCAGTGTTATAGCTGATTGGTGTATATGTATATATATATTAGGAATTAGAAATACATATAAGTACTTTTTCACTTATATTTATAGCAATGTTTCTAAATGTGTGTGTGTGTGTGTGTGTGTGAATGTACCTTGAGTGTCTGATCCCTATACCTCTCCTGAGTTCTCCTGAGGTCATAGCAGAGGTCATTTGAACTGTAAATCTGTCCCAGCAGATTCTCCCTAAAGAAGATCCACTCTAGGAATCTCTCCCTACTTTTTCCAGGCCCCTCTGCCCGTCACTACACCAAACACACCACGGCAACACGGCAAACACTAACCACAGACCACTCCACTCACAGGTTTCATTTTACTCAGATAAAGACCAGAAGCGCCGCATTTCTCTTCTTTAGACGCATGCATGCATGTATGCGCGCACACACCGCTGAATCCTCTTTTTTCTGCCTTTTTTTAATATAAATTGGCATGTAAAGTTAAGGATGCAGCAGAAGCGAGTGAGTGCCTGACGCTCTTGTTTTTTCTCTCTTTTTTTCTTTGTGTCTTTCAGAGAGCGAGCCTTCCTTGCCTGTATCCCCAGACAAGGCAGGCCTTTTGTTTGAGGAGGGCACACAGTGAAAGTGAAAGAGAGAGAGAGAGACAGAGAGAGACAGAGAGAACGAAAAAGAGAGAGCTCTCCTGGCTCACATAAGCAAAATCAATTACATACATTTTTTTTACTATTTTTTCTTTTTCTTTTTTTTTTGTCTCTTTTTTTTCACGGCCCATTTGAATGCAGAGCAGTCTCTGATTGCCGTGACATGCCACAGATGATTTTAGACATGCCTTGAAAATTGGGATTTATACTTTCTTTTCTTTTCTTTTTTTTTTTTTTATACGTCGCCTACTAACAGTTTGGGGCGTCCTTTGGTAATCTGCAGTCATAACCAGAGCTGATGTCCTGCTCTTCTTGGAGTGCGAAAAACCCACACGGTTCACATGGCAACGGACTGATCAATGGTCAAATATCTAGACGGGTCCAGATGCTGAATCTACGATCCAATCTCAACAGCGTGTCCCAGTGGCACGTGTTGGAAAGCATCCCACCTGCCTTTTTTTTTCCTCAAGAAAAAAAAGTCTTTTCAGAGCTAAAGTGACCTGCACGTTGATGAAATCACCACCACATGGAAAGAGGACTTTGCGAAAATCACATACGCCACCAGTCAAAAGTTTTAGAACGCCCCCAGTGTTTATTTTCCCCATTCTATTCAATATGGTATCTATTCAAAAAGGTCTAAAAACCAAGACCTGCAGCCCACTCAGAACTGTGATTGGCAGTGGCATCAAAATGGCAACGTAAACAACCCGCCTCAAAGGTATCTACAATGCTAGCGAACTGCGCAGACAAGATCAGATCAGAAATCTGGTGGTAATTTTATTATTAAAACCATTTTTGCATGTTTTAATAACGCGGTGACACTTCAGCGGTGACCTCGATTCATGTCTTAACTGGTTCTAACTGGTATATTTTTTTAAATATTATTTTAACAAAAAAATAAATAACACAACAAGTTTGCCGTGCGCTAATCTCACAGCATGAAATAGAAATCTCACCTCAAAACAGCACTGCAGTTCCATTCTGCCTCCTTAAGCTCTGCGCTATTTAAGGTGGAACGGAAAATGACAGCGAGTAGCTAAAAAGAGTAACAGCAGCCTCGTTGATGCACCGCCTTTGTTTAAATAATTGAATCTCGAGATGGGTCACTTTCCAGAAGCACAGAGAGAGCAATCAGAGCATTTCTATGCTGTTTTAGCAAATAACGAGGGAAAGGCCACAATTGAGTGTACGTTAGCAACTGAGCTTAACCGAGTAAGCGTGTGGGCGGTTTGCCCCACAGACTTAGCACAGGTTTTGCTGTGTTTTAGGGATGCGAGTTGTGCTGGAGGAAGCAGTTTAGGTGAACTAGTGGGATTATCTAGTGGAATCAAAGTTGGTGATGTAAACATATTGCAAACTCTGATTGGTTAATTGGCTGATCGGACGTCCGATGGACCAAACGTGGACCTACTCAAGTTCAGCAAATCCCCAGTAAAAAAAAAACTACAGAAAAACTAGCTCCACTGGAAATACCAACATCTATTGTTCGCTGGCAGTTTAGAGAAAAGTCATCGCTACAGATAATAGTTCGAGAATCATGAAAATGGGAAGACAAGGGCTTTAAGCACTTCAAGTCCAAGTGTATAACCTGAAAGTCCAGTGACATCCAATGGTATCAAGCCAATGGTATCAACTAAAAATAATGAATAATAATAATAGTAATGATAGAAATGAGTGAGTCACTGTTAACAACGTATAGCTGGTCTGTATCCATAGAGGATTCAATCAAGGATTGAACGACTGTGTCACTTCACTCTCTACCACAGTATTTACACAGCTTGATCATTATAACTCCTAAAAACTGAGCTCTTTCATTTAGAAGAATTATAAATAAAGCCAAAGTAGGGTGAGTCCAGTTTCATCAAAAAAAACCCATCAAAACCATCAAAAGCCTCTTGGAAACATGAGAAAACCAAAGGAGGTCTGGTGCAGGAAGAGGTCTGGCAGACATGAATCCACAACAGCATCAGAAGACACGTTTCTGAGGATCAGCAGCTTGTGTGATAGGCGGCTCACATGACAACACCTCGTACACCAACACCAAGTCTCAGTTTCAACTGAGAAGCGAAGACATGGAGCTGCAAGTTTGCCAGGTGGCGTGGCTACAGCACTACAGCAAAACATGAAAAGCAGGCTTGCCTGGTCCATGTAACACTGCCAGAAATTGGGGTGTTCTGAAACTTTTGACCGGTAGTGTACATAGGCCAACTGTTCATCGGCAGAAATGACAACGATAATTGGTTGAGTGGCCGTCTCCAGAAAAAGTCTGTTTCCTCTCTACTTGTGTTTGTCTCGCTGCCTGTCAATGTCACATTAAATCCATCCTGACACTTCCTCACTCTCTCTAGTCTTTCTGAGCGTTCCTCCACGTTTGGGGGTCAAACTCCAGCGCAGAATCGCAGATGAGAAAAAGATTCCGCAAGCTGGGCGAATTGCTGCCGCCGCTGCCGATTGATGGTCCGCCCTTGTATCGTTCTGTTCAGCCTGATACGGGACGTGGGGGAGTGGGTTTTAATGTGATCGCTGAATTAGTATGCAAGAGGCGCATATGGAACTGTCGTCTGTAGGACGAGCTCGAAAGCGGCAGTCGACGCAGCTGGACAGCTCACAGCTCACAGTAAGGAGCTGAAGCGCTAGAGGACACCTGAACAGATATGCTGTAAAACCTTGTAAAACCCAGTTTGCTGATTCTGCACACATGCCTCATGGGAAGAGAATGTCTAAGGTCATTTTAGGTCACTTAAAAGATGTCTGAGTTCACATAGAAGACATTTGAGTTTATTTAGGACATTTGAGTAAACTTAGAAGGCATTTGAGTTCACTTAAGACATTGTATTTAGCTTTTTAAAAATCTGTTAACTTAGAAGTTGTTTAAGTTACTTAAAAGCATCTGAGTTCATTTAAAAGACATTTGAGCTCACTTACGACATTTGAGTTAACTTAGAAGGCATTTAAGTTGCTGTACGGCATCTGAGTTAACTTAGAAGGCATTTGAGTTCACTCAAGACATTTGAGTTAAATTAAGGCAGCTGAGTTAACTGAAGACATCTGAGTTCAATTAAGGCATTTGAGTTAACTGAAGACATCTGAGTTCAATTAAGGCATTTGCGTTCACTTAAGACATTTGAGTTAAATTAAGGCAGCTGAGTTAACTGAAGACATCTGCGTTCAATTAAGGCATTTTAGTTACCTTGAGGAATCTGAGTTAATTTAAAAGACATTTGAGTTAATGTAGAAGACATTTAAGTTAACATAGAAGACATTTGAGTTAACGTAGAAGACATTTGAGTTAATTTAAGATATTTGAGTCAATTTTAGATCCTAAAAGAACTGTGTGTTGTCATAAATGGCATTACTCTAACATACATACCCATAAATATAATGTAAATGTATTTTTGTCTTAAATTATATTTGTGTGAGTCCGGTTTACTTCTAACTGGGCTTTACGGGTAATTTATTTTAGTCAAATCATCGTCGGAGTTTCTGTGCACCTTTTGCATACACAGGAGAATCCACTGGCTTTTTCCACTGTGTGGTAGAACAGATTCCCACTTTCTCTTAAATGGAGAATCAGGAGATTCCTCTTCAACTCAAGGACACTAGATTTGCGGGAGAGGCAGCGTAGGGCAAACAAAAGACGTAAATCAGATTCCAAGTCAGTAAACATTTCTGTAAGATATTTGCCTCATTTTTTCTGTCACTGACAGGATGAAAGATTAAAAAGCAGTTTGAAGTGCCAAATGCTTTTCAGAACTGGAGAACGCTTACCTTCCTGCTTCTGACTAGCAAGACTTTGTCAAATCCCATCATCCAGCAAGTCAAGGAACAGATCTTATTGGCTGTTTCATCTCGGACCAAGGAAGCGAGAATCTGCCATATCAGCGGCAACCGCTGGAGGAAAATGTGAAGGAAAAAGAGAGGAGGATTGTTCAGTGGAAGTAGCCTTTAACACGGGCAGGCAGCAGAAAGCAGACAGGCTGGCATTCAGCCGTCCCTAAGAGTCTCTTACAAAGAGCGTTCCTGACACATCCGACAGCCGTTTAAGACTTTTCCACTGGAAAGAAAGTCACACAGCTGTCCGACGAATCTGCCTCTGCTTCACTTTACAGTAATATAACAGGATTCTGTTATTATAAAAATAATATTAATGATAATACACTTATTGTGTCCTATTTTTATATCCAGTGATATAAGCAACCCTGAGAATTATTATTTAGAGATATTTCATGTTAAATATCTCCTTCGCAAACACCATAGGACCCACCTTGGGCAACTTAACCACCACCTGACATACCACAGGAGCTGCATAGCAACACATCTGAAATATCATAGCAACTGCACAGCAACAACCTTGTAACCACCTGGAATACCATAGCAACCATTTGTAAACAGAAACAGTTTAACTTCAGGGCCATGTGGCAACTGTATAGCAAATGTCTGACCCTGGGGACCACTTTAGCTGCTCAACCATTCTCCTATTTTTTCAGGAACTTAGGAGGCATTTCAGTTCATTTAGAAGGCTTTTGAGTTCATTTAGTAGGCATTTAAGTTAACTTAACAGGCATTTGAGTTGACTTAGAAGGCATTTCAGTTCATTTAGAAGGCATTTGAGTTAATTTAGAAGGCATTGGAGTTCATTTAGTAGGCATTTAATTTCACATAGAATACATTTGAGTTCATTTAGAAGGCATTTGAGTTCATTTAGTAGGCATTTAATTTCACATAGAATACATTTGAGTTCATTTAGAAGACATTTAAGTTCACTTAGAAGGCATTTGAGTTCACTTAGAAGGCTTTGAGTTCATTTAGTAGGCATTTAATTTCACATAGAATACATTTGAGTTCATTTAGAAGACATTTAAGTTCACTTAGAAGGCATTTGAGTACACTTAGAAGGCATTTAAGTTAACTTAACAGGCATTTGAGTTTACTTAGAAGGCATTTCAGTTAATTTAGAAGGCATTTAAGTTCATTTAGTTGGCATTTAATTTCACATAGAATACATTTGAGTTCTTTTAGAAGACATTTAAGTTCACTTAGAAGGCATTTGAGTTCACTTAGAAGGCTTTTGAGTTCACTTAGAATACACTTGAGTTCATTTAGAAGACATTTAAGTTAACTTAGAAGACATTTAAGTTCACTTAGAAGGCATTTGAGTTCACTTAGAAGGCTTTTGAGTTCACTTAGAATACACTTGAGTTCATTTAGAAGACATTTAAGTTAACTTAGAAGGCATTTGAGTTCATTTAAAAGGCATTTAAGTTCTCATAGAATACACTTGAGTTCATTTAGAAGGCATTTGACTTGACTTAGAAAGCATTTGAGTTCATTTAGAAGGCATCTGGCATGTAAAATCAACATTGCCAATTTTAATCCTAAGAATTATTATTTGGAGATGGTTGAACCTTGGTCAAATTTAAACTAATTAGCAGAAATTTTTCCCAATTGGTGTAGCTTAAAGAAGCTGAATGTCTTCTTTAGAAGGGTTGTCCACAAACATGTGGACATGTCTCCTGTTCTACTTACAAACACAAGTATGGTTTGGCTTGAGATACCTCTGCTTGTTTTAAGGAGATATGAGTAGAAATAATGAAAATACAGCACGTATGTTTCCTGTAAGGACCTATAGGAGAAAAATATGAGTGGAAATATAATAAGTGTGTGTGTGTGAGTGTGTGTGAGAGTGTAAGTGTAAAATGCTGCAGCGGATAGTGTATGCAGGTTATGGAGGCTAAATTGGGTGCAGTGGAGGCTCGCTGGCTCTGTGAGTGAAAAGTGCAGCTCATATGGAAGCCATCAGGGTGGATATGACAGACAGGCGGAGCGAGGGATGATGGACAGGGCCACCTCGTCCTGCCTGGGTGAGATGAGTGCAGACTGGGGGAAACTTTCACCAAACAGCTGTCAGTCTTCTGAGTTACTGAAGGGGGAGGCCAGGGTGAACTGCTTCTTCCATAACTCTCTCTCTCACTCTCTTTTACTCTCTCTCTCTCTCTTATACTCTCACTCTCACTCTCACACACTTTCTCTCCTCTATACCTTCATCCATTACCATCTGCACCTGCTTTCTACTCTCTAAGTAAAAAGGGTTCTATTCAGTACTGAAAAAGGGTTCTTTGAGTCTTATCAATAGTGAAACCAAGGGGTTCCAAAGGGTTCCTTAGGTTGACTTGGTTTCATTAAGAACCTTTGCTTTTAGTAAAGAGTCCTGAAAGAAACGTCTTTTCAAGGGTGTACAAAAAGGGGTTCTATGTAATACTTAAAAAAAAATTGGAACCAATTCTGGTGCAATATAGAACCCTTTTTGAACTGTTCTGCTATGAATGCTTCTCCAAAAACCATTTTAGTAGACGAAGAACTATAAATGCATTCAAATGGTTATTTGAGTCGCCATGGTTCTAGAAAAAAGTTTTAATAAAGAACTTGTAAAGAGACTTTTTTTATCAAAATAGAGAGAAATTGTTCTATGAAGTACTGAATAAGGTTAAACCTTTTCTGTACAGTACAAATCACAGAGGTTTCCCACAAATGCAAAGATGCAAATTCTTGGTTGACATGGTTCTATAAAGAACCATGGGCTTTTGTCCTAAAGGAGTCCTAAAAGAACCCACTTCTTAAGAGTTTCACCAAAACAGTTATATAACTTGTAAGAATAGTCGAACCTATGTGCTGCTATATAGAACCGTTTTATAAACAGTTTTTGAATGAACTACAATAACTATTTTAGCAGGTTAAGGTCCATAAATTCATTCAAATGGTTCTTTGAGTTGCCATGGTTCTAAAAAGAAGCATTGTCTTTACTAAAGAATTTGTGAAGAACCCCATATTTTATTGGGTTTTAAGAAAAAGTGTTCTACATAGAATTAAAAAATAAGGTTATTTCACTCATAGCAGAAGAGGAACCATTTTCGTTGCACTTTATTTTTGAAAGGTTCTCTATAGAACCTATCTCTCTATAGGGTTGTGGGTTCGGTACCTGGACTCGGCAAGCTGCCACTGTTGGGGCCGTAGCAATGACTGCCCACCACTCCGGACATGTGTTCTCACTGTCACTGTGTTTGCTTTATCACTAGTGTGTATGTGTGTGTGTATGTGTGTGTGTGTGTGTGTGCGTGTTCACTGCACAGATGGGTTAAAAGCGGAGTCCAAACTCATAGTCAATATGGTGGTCTTGTCTTGTCTATAGAACATTTGACTAGAAAAGAGAACCCTTGGAGAATCCCAAAATTGGTTCCACATAGTAATGAGGAAAGGTTCTTTGACAGGTAAGAATAGAGGAACCCATTTTAGAGCTTTATAGAACGACCTGCAAAATACTGCATTTGATGAACCAAAGTTTTGCTTCTGTTTCTGCTAATCTGCTTGTTTCATTGCTTTCTCTCGGCTCCCCCACCAACCATCTCTCTCTCTCTTGCACGCTCTCTCTCGCTCTCTCTCGCTCTTTCTTTCTGTTTCTCACCTGGCTGTGTGTCTCTGCACACCTAGCACAGGAAGTGTCAGCGTATGCTGGATGTGCTCAGGGCTAAGCCACAGGCCGCAGCCTTTAATTAGCTTCACTCCGCTCTGGGCTCCTAACACCCTGGTTCTTCCACACATACACACACACACACACACACACACACACACACACACACACACACACCCCAGCCCTGCTTCTGCTTCTGCCTCGCCCCGAACCCCCTCATCAACCCTTGCATACTTGATGGAAGTAAGTTTGACATGTTGCTATATCTTACTAGAAACCTATTATTATTATTATTATTATTAATATTGTAGTGGTAGAATTTTTATACAAGCCATGTAGCTGCCGTGCCAATGCCATGCTAGAGATGTTGGATGAGGCCCATAGCTGGTGTGCTAGTGCTATGGTAGTGTTGTTGTATGAGGCAGGTATTGGGCTAATGCCATGGTAGCTATGTTGGACAAGGCAGGTATCGGGCTAATGCCGTGGTAGCTATGCTGGGTGAGGCATATATCTGGTGGGTTAGTGATGTGGTAGCTATGTTGGACGAGGCAGGTATTGGGCAGGTATTGGGCTAATATGGTAGCTATGTAGGACAAGGCAGATATTGGGCTAATGCCATGGTAGCTATGTTGGACAAGGCAGGTAGTGGGCTAATGCCATGGTAGTTATGTTGGTAAAGGTAAAAAAAAAGGTAAAGGTGCACGTATTTGTCACTGTACAGTGTACAGCGAAATGTGTCCTCCGCATTTAACCCATCTGGTAGTGAACACACACTCACACACACACGTGTTAGGGGCAGTGAGTACACACACACACCCAGAGCGGTGGGCAGCCAACTCCAGCGCCCGGGGAGCAGAGAGGGTAAAGGGCCTTGCTCAAGGGCCCAACAGTGGCAGCTTGCCGAGCCCGGGAATCGAACCCACAACCCTGTTATCAATATCCCGGCGCTCTAACCGCTGAGCCACCACTGCCTGAGGCCTATGTCTGGTGGGTTAATGCCATGGTAGCTATGTAGGACATAGCAGGTAGTGGGCTAATGCCATGGTAGTTATGTTGGACAAGGCAGGTAGTGGGCTAATGCCGTGGTACCTATGTTGGTTGAGGCCTATTTTCGGCGGGCTAATGCTGCGGTGCCTATGTTTGTGTGAAAAAGCCACCGGAGCAGTTACCCTCCATGCTCGGAGCCGATTGACCCTGCAGTGGAAAGGAGGCCATGGTTGTAAATGGAACCATTCCCTTTCCTAAACAATTCGCAATGATAGTGATATGTAGAGCGTTACTATGAATGGTGTCCTAACTAAACAAAGATCTGAGCTAGAGTTCAGAGATTGTGTCCAGAGTGATGAACAGAGCTGTGGACTCTTCTGGAGAAAGCTGTACACACTGAGAATGATCTGATAATAACACTGGTCTCCAGAAGGCTTCACGTATGAAAAGGCAGATGCAGTAGACAGACTTGTTTAATAAGGTTCTAGGGCAAAATTGATCAATCAGTAACCTTTAGCCTTTAACTACACACCACCTACAGAAGTTCCTGTACATGAAAATATAACATGACAGCTCATGCTAAACGTCTGAAATGTGTTGAAAGTAAACATGTGTAAACACACACACACACACATGCTTGAGAGTACATTACCGAGGCTGATCACTGAGCAGCAGAATAATGATGATAGGAGGCTGTAGATTGATATGAAGCATTTACAGATGGGGGTTGGAAACGTGTTGGCACACTGACACAGCTGTCACACAGCAAACACCTCAAAAGAGGATTTACCTGACGCAAGACGGATAATCAGAGCTGGCAAGATGGCTACTGTCACACTGCACAGAGAGAGAGAGAGAGAGAGAGAGAGAGAGAGAGAGAGAGAGAGAGAGAGAGAGGCAGGGAGAGAGAACAGAACCTTCTAATACAAACCTGAGTGAGACACAGCCTGACACATACTGAGTATGTGAGAAGGAGAGAGAAGAAAAAGAAAAAAGAGAGGAAAGGACGGTAAGAGAGAGGTAGAGATGAAAAAATGAAAAGGAGAGAAAGAGAGAGAAGAGAAAGGAGAGGGAGAGAGAGGAGAAGAGAAAAGAAAAGGAGAGGGAGAGAGAGGATAAGAGAAAGGAGAGGAAGAGAGAGGAGAAGAGAAAAGGAGAAGGAGAGAGAGGAAGAAAAGAAGAAGGAGAGAGAGGAGAAGAGAAGGGGAGAGAGAGGAGAAGAGAAAAGAAAAGGAGAGGGAGAGAGAGGATAAGAGAAAGGAGAGGAAGAGAGAGGAGAAGAGAAAAGGAGAAGGAGAGAGAGGAGAAGAGAAAAGAAAAGGAGAGGGAGAGAGAGGATAAGAGAAAGGAGAGGAAGAGAGAGGAGAAGAGAAAAGGAGAGAGAGGAAGAAAAGAAGAGGGAGAGAGAGGAGAAGAGAAGGGAGAGGAAGAGAGAGAAGAGAAAAGGAGAAGGAGAGAGAGGAGAAGATAAAGGAGGGGGGAGAGAGGAAAAGAGAAAAGGAGAAGGAGAGAGAGGGGAAGAGAATAGAAAAGGAGAGGGAGAGAGAGGATAAGAGAAAGGAGAGGAAGAGAGAGGAGAAGAGAAAGGAGAGGGAGAGAGAGAAAGAAAAGAAGAGGGAGAGAGAGGAGAAGAGAAGGGGAGAGGGGGAGAGAGGGGAAAAGAAAAGAAAAGAAAAGGAGAGGGAGAGAGGGGGAGAAAAGGAGAGGGAGAGAGAGGGGGAGAAAATGAGAGGGAGAGAGACAGAGGGGGGAGAAAAGGAGATGGAGGGAGAGAGACAGAGGGGGAGGGAAAGAAGGAGAGAGAGGGCGAGAGAGGGAAAGAGAATGGGGAGAGAGAATGGAAAGGAAGAGAAAAAGAAGAGAGAAGGAGGAGAGAGGAGAAAATGAGAGAGGAGAGAGAAAATTAAAAGAAGGAAGAGAGGAAAAACAAGAGAGAGAGAGAGAGAGAGAGAGAGAGAGAGAGAGAGAGAGAGAGAGAGTAGAAAAAGAGAAAGGGTGAGAGAAGAGGCTATAGAGAAAGAAAGGGAGAGAGGAATATAGGAGGAGAGTAAAGAGGCAGGAAGAAACAGAGAGAGAAAGTGTGTGATGGGGTTTTCTCACTCTGGATCAGCTACTGAATGTCTATCACTATCAAATAATGTGATTAGCTGCTGTAGCCACAGCAACTGCACCCTGAAAACAAATACACACACAGAAAAACACCTAACAGACACTGCATCCCCACCACTTATAACCAGCTGCCAGAACTTTAAAAACACCTGCCTAATATCCTGTAGCCCCCTTTGTGCTATTTAAACAGCTCTGACCCATCAAGGGCTTCAAAAGACCTCTGAAGGTGTCCTGTGGTATCTGGCACCAAGACATTAGGAGCAGAACCTTTATGTCCTGTAAGACGGGAGATGTAACTCCATGGACCGCATCAGTAAGCCTTAGGTGCCCATGATTCGACCACTGCATAGCTGGGGACACCCCAAAGAACCTGCCTGGGATGATGTTCTGTCAAAGTGGCTCAGATTCTTAGGCTTGTTCATTTTTCCAGCCTCCAACACTGACTGTTGACTCACTGCCTAATATGTAGATCCCAACCCTTGACGGGAGTCACTGGAACCAGGTCATCAGTGTTATCCCCTTCACCTGTCAGTGGTTTTAATGTAATGGCTGGTTGCTGTACATTTGCTGGTTATTTTGTGGTTTGTTTCTTACAAATGAGGAAATGAGGCAAACTTTAGGAATTCTTTCGGAATGTTATTCCTCAAGCATGTCCTTGATTCATCTAAATCTGTGCGTTCTTCTCTTTTTCTCCCTCTTTCTCTCATGGTCTGCAGATCCATCCTCGGACCTAACCCACAGCTTGTATCGGACGCCGCACGAGTGTCTCCTCTGTCACAGCGGACTAAATTCCATCGGACCATTCCATCAAAAGTGATTCGAGTGGATTACCTGCAAAGGATGATATCTGTCCTCTGAGAAACTGGACTTAGAACACGCTGTAGCTGATGATGTGCCAAGGATGTTATTATTTTCCCATTTTTACGTTATTTTTACATTATTTTTCCGTATTTTTTCCAAAAAGTTTTCCGTTGGAAAAAGACGAGCTAATCTTTGCTTGACGGAGTTGAGCCGCAGGTGTCTCCTCTTCTCAAACGGCCATGCCCAACTTCACTACTTGACCCCCACCACCCCCCAACAAAACTCCGTAACCCCACCCCTTAAGCCCCCCACACACACAGGCACAAACTCTCACACACACGCACACACATGCACACGCCCTCCAGGCGGACTTTGAGACAGCTTAGCGGGCGTACTTAGAGGGTGTAAAACAATATCTGAAAGACGCTAACCCTCCCGGCCCCCTCTGAGACGCAAAGTGGATGATCCTGCGCTAAGCCTTGGATGACTGAGGAGAGGATCACAGTGGATCAGTGACTCCACGGAGAAAATGAGGTAGAAATCGATTAGGATTTCACGCCCAGTCCTTGTTCTCCCCTTTATGTGGCTTTTACGCGTCCATTAAGGAGATGGCTAACTTCTGGCTTCGGACATGCTGGCTTTCTCGCTAGCTTTCTTTCGGGCCTGGACGTCGGGAGCTGGCTCGGCACCTCCTCAGAAGGGAGGCTGACCCCTCAGCCCACCGTCCACCTCCGGAGCTCGCACACGTACACACAGAACCCTGGCCTGGTCTGTTTTTATCCGTCAGCATGCTCAATGTACTTTGTGGGAGCTTTATTCGTATACCGAGAGTGACTCTGTACATACGTGTGTGTATATAATATACATATATATATATATATACATATGATACATATAAAAAGAAAAGAGAAGTCATATGACCTTATATGCCCTTACAAAGTGTTCACATGGTTTCGGAGATAATCTGTGACTGCTCATGAGTTTTATCCCTGTTATGGAGTACGGTTACCCCCACCCCCCCCCCCCCCACACACACACACACACACACCTCCAGTCCAGTCAATGGCACACCACTCCTCCTCCTTACGTGAAGGACGGTACCCACAGTCAGTCCATCAGATCTGTCTTGGAAAACGTGTTATGTACCATAGAGATTTGCCTGGGTATAAGAAACTGCTTCGACGCGTGATTGCATTCGCTACAGGCCTTGGTTCTCAACCCTGTCCTCCGTTCTCAGATCTGTCCGACTCCGGGAACTAGTTGTAGGTCCGATCACGGTAGTTTGTGTGGGTCACTGAGCTGCTGAGAAGCTAGAAATGATTGACATGCAAACAGACGCAAAACTGCAGTAGTTTCCTGGTCAGAATCTGATCAGAATTAAAGACAACAATGAGAGTTTCCTACACACTGTGTTTTCTCTTCATTTGTCTTGGAGTTGTGCTGTCATTGGTTCATATACGGTACTGTGCAGATGTCTTAGGCACTGATTCACTTATTTAAAAGCTTTTATTTAAATGCCAGATTTCAGTTGACCAGATGCAGATCTTTTGAGCTAGGTTGGTTCTAGGTTTCTCCTGGACGCCCCCAGCCATGGAATGTGCTATATTCAATCACCAGCTGACCTGGTTTACCATCATTAAGCACTGATTTACCAAACCAGGTGTTGGATGAGAACCATAAATAGTACTAGACTATAGAGGAGAACTTTGGAGATGTTTTAATGAACACAGTGATGGAAATCCACCACTTTCTGTATGAATGTTGTTAGTGACAGGTGCCTAAAATGTTTCCACAGTACTGTACAATTACTGATGTCTCCATGAATGTTTGTCCTTGGCTCACCTTTTGGTTTGACCCCTTAAACAGCCTATGGCCCGTCTGCGGACCAAAAATGTCATTACAAATTTCTATTACCAAAGAATAGTTTGTACAGAGGTCCCTAAGTGTGTGGTAAGGCTTTCTAGCTTGAGAAAGGGATTGCTATGTTTGCACCAAACTGATTTTATAGTGGTGACTCTTCTCCCTGTGCTTGTTTTATTCTACAATTCATTTTAGGCCCAACATTTAATGTATGGATCGAGTCTGCTTGTAAAAATGCCAAATTTGACATCCACAATTTCATTTAAATATGGATTACTCTGGTCATTGTGCCTGTTTTAGTCACAAAGCCTAACTCACATTAAAGGACAATATTTTTATTTCTAAATAGATCACATTATTGATCTTGCCTATTTTCGGCCCAAAATGTAATTTATGAATTTGTTACGTTGGTCAATTTAAAATATCTAGCCCTAAATATGAGTATTCATAACTTTGGATACTCTGCAGTGCAACATTTCATTTGTGGACTGATGACATTGATCCTTCTACCTACTCTACAAACCATGTATTTTCATTTATGGATTGACATCATTGGGCCTTTTGCTTACTTTAGGTCCAGCTTTCATTATATCAATGAGCCCATTACCAACATAGGTCTAAGTTTATTTTGTGAGTATGGACCACCCACACCCGTAGCCCTGAATCAGGGGCGGACGAACTTTGGGACACTTTGGGCAGCAGTTCTGAGCGGCTAGAGGTGGATGCATGGAGTCAGCACCCTGTGCTGAAGAGAGCAGAGAAGAAGAAGGGAGGTGACAGGGTGATGGTGGGTCCGACGTGGGCGCAACACAAAGTTGGAATGGGGGAGAGAGGTACATCTAGGGCTGAGGAGGAGGAATTAGGACATGGTCCATCTCCCAAAATAACTCCACTATTTCAGTGAGCCGACTACCAACTTACCAACTTAGGTCCAGCTTTTGTTTATGGATTGATATCATTGGGCCTATTGCTGATGTTAGGTCCAACTTTTATTAATGGATTGATATTGGGCCTATTGCTGATGTTAGGTCCAAGCTTTATGGGTTGATATTAATAAGCCTATTACTTCCTTAGATTAATATTGTTGAGGCTTTTGCTTACTTTAGATCCACCGTTGGATTGGTATCAGTGAGCGTGGTGCCTACTGTCAGGCCAACTTTTATTTATGGATTGATATCATTGTGTATATTGCCTACATTAGGTCTAACTTCAGGATTATGGATTGATATCATTAAGGCTCTTGCCTATAGGTCTAACATTTGTTGGACCTATAGTTGAAATAGATAATCATTGTGCTTACTTTTAGTCCAACTTTCTTTTATGGATGGATATCATTAAGTCTATTGCCTACTTAAGGTCTGCTTTATCATGTACATGTTGATTTCCATGGTTATTTAACATATTTCAGGTCCCAAACATTGATATCAGTGATCATTTTCTGATTCCTACTGTAATGTTAATGAAATCTTCTTGATCCACAGGTTTTCTCTTCAGTATGTTCTAACCTGTTGAAAAAGCACACTGGAGTGAACATCTGCATTTGCCCAGTTCGCCCAGTTCGGCCCTAAAACAAGTACAGCATGCCAACCTTGTGGACCATAGAAACACACTCTTAGCTTTAAAGGTTCCTGAATGCTTCTTGGCTTGGGTATACAGGTCTCTGAAGGAGGTTTGGTACAAAACATTTACATAACATGTTGATTCTATGAAAATGTCTCATATACAATGCTGGATCTTCAAAGAGCCATACATTAAAGAGTCTTTAGGCAACAGAAAGTGCTTCTTCTATGGCGTCACCTCAAAGAACTTTTCTTGGGTGCCTTCATTTTTTTTTTTTTGAATGATATCTCAAGTGGATCCTTCATTTACATGGTTCCTTTTACCGTGCATTTTCCTTTATCGGCATTGCCCATTCAGTTTGCGTATTCAGTTAGGAAATAGACTTTCAGAGCTGGGCTGAAAAACACCCTGCTGATTCTTTCAATAAAGCCCCCCTCTTCTTCTTCTTCTTCTTCTCCTAGTTATTCCAGTCTGCCTTCGTTCATCCCACTTCAATGCACTTTTATTAATCATTTAATATTAAAGAGCCAAAAGAAAAAACACTTCGCAGTCTTCATGTCAATAAACATTTCTGGCGGTGTATTCACAGAGGGCCTCGTGATTGACAGGCGCATGCGCCCTCCCAGCTGTTTGCGCACGGCGGAATGCCAAGCGGAGAAAAAAATCTGCACATGTTGTTTTTTGCTGTCACTTGTTTATTTTCTTGCTTATTTATTTTTCATCTAATAGGATTCGGAGGAGCTCAGAGACGCCTTCCCGAGCCGAACGGAAATCGCAGCCGTTTAGACTGACAGAACAGGGAGATTATCCTTAATATGCAATAGAAAAAGAAGGGAGGATTTTGTACTCTTTTGGTTCGGGCTCCGCCAGCAGATAGGCTGTGAGAGGTGCTTTGGGACAGCAAGTGGAGGAATAGTCACTCCGTTCCCTCCTTTCATAGCAGGTGAAGAATGGCGGCGGCGTGCTGCGAAGGAGGCCGCCTTTACTTTTGGAGAGACTACTGCTTCAGCGCTGATAACAGAATTCATTTACCTCCCACTGAATCATTACCATCACACCGAGGAAACTTCAAACGAGTTCTCCAGAAAGAAAGCACTGCGGCGGCACTGCAGCTTCCTTCCTAGCCACTGGAATACAGATCGGGAGGGGATGGCAGCAGACTTGTCAAAGACCTGCACTATATGTCCAAATGTTTGTGGACACCCCTTCTAATAAATGCATTCGGCTATTTTGAGTTGCACGCACTGCTGACACAGATGTGCAAATACACAGCTTGTCTAGTCCCTGTAGAGGCGCACTGCTAATAGAATAGGACTCTCTGGAGCAGATTAACATGAATCTATTGGCACCATGCCTAATGCCAGGCGTGGGCTAGAGGAGTAGGAATTCCCCCCAGCATTGAGCTCTGGAGCAATGGAACTGTGCTCCATCCAGTACTTTATTAATTACTTTTGGTGATGAGTTGGGGGAGTCAGGGATGAGATGGGGTGGTGATCATCCAACATCCTGACCTCACTAAAGCTTGCTCTTTTTCGCTGGATCACATCCTCACAGTCCTCACAGCAATTCGAGACAGTTCCTCAAAAAAAAAGCACCATAAACTCTTTTTTAATACCATTGATTTGGGAAGAAACAATGAATGACCAGATGTCCCAATACTTTTGTCCATATAGTGTACTTTGTGTTATGTTGGACACCTTACCAATAAAACTCATGTCATGGTATTGTTATGCCATACAGCTCTTAAACTATCAGTAATTAATAATCAGTAAATTAACTGATATCATAAAGATCCACACGCTAAGTGTACTTCAAGGGTTCTTTAGTAAAGGCAGTGTTTTTTAAATAGAACCATGCCCATTCAAAGAACCACTGCTTGTCAACAGTTCTTGGCCTGGTAAAGCAGCTCTGGGAACCTTTGGTTAATGGTTCTCTGTAGAACCGGATTTTTATATAAAAAGGGGGTTCTATAAGCCAGGAATGTTACTAGAAGGTTTTGGGAAAGAAGGCTTAGTCTTTACTTGGGGGAGTCCTCTCAACACACGTTGCAGCCAAAGAAGTGTCAGACAAGAGCAGAAGCAACAGCGCCTCCTACAGGCTGTAGAACCCTGCTCCATCTCCCTATAGTTTAAACATGGGCATGTGATGGGGCTGTCCTGCTAATGTACATTCATTTAGAGGGGTTGAAGAACTAAAGCCCCCCTAAAACTGGCCAGCAGCACCCACAGTCACATGACCCTTTTCCAGTACATTAGAGAACAGGGTTTGCTTGGAGTGCTTGGTACAGTTCTATGATATGATATATGATATGATACGATATGTCATACAGCTTAAAGCTTGCTGAGTACTCATCCTGCATAATGACAGTTTCAATGTGCTCTAATCATGTAGCAATAATCAATAATCAATAGACCAATCAATAGACCAATTGTAACTATTGATACACAGCATAAAGCATGATGAGTGCTCATATAGTATTGACACTCCAACGGTAAAGAAAACTTATGTGCTCACAAGACCCAGATGCTTTTCATGTACCAGTTATTGATATTTAATAGAGTAATCAATATATTTGGTGTGATGTGATATACGGTATATGAGTTGAAATGATTAGATGATGATGATCAATGAAGTAATTACTTTTATCTTGTGCAAATGTTGAGCATGAGAGAGCTCAGTTGGCCTTGCTCTCTCCGAGTGTCTGCCTGTCTGTCTGTCTCTCTTTCTCACTCTCACCATGTCACTTCAATGTGATGCTGGTTGGCACAGCCGTCTGCCAACCAGTGCATCCGAATGCTGGGTACCTGGAGCTTTCCTCCAAATGCGATGGTTGCCCGGTGACACTGTAGTTTCGGTGCGGTGGCTGGTTGCGAATGGTCCAGCAGGCGCTGCCACTATGACCTGAAGATCACTGGTTCAGGGACTGCTGATGGCAGGCGGAATGACAGAGCACTGTTGGTCTTGCTCTCTCTGGGTGGGTCTCAGTCTCTCTCTTTCTCTCTCTCTCTCTCTCTCTCTCTCTCTCTCTCTCTTTCTTGCACAATCTTACTCTCTCTCTCTCTCTCTCTCACTCTCACTCTCTCACTCCTGAAGATCACTGGTTCAGGGACTGCTGATGGCAGGCAGAATGACAGAGCACTGTTGGTCTTGTTCTCTCTGGGTGGGTCTCTCTCTCTCTCTCTCTCTCTCTCTCTCTCTCTCTCTATCCCTTTCACTCTCTCGCCCCACATCACTTCAGTATGATGCTGGTTGGCACAGGCGTCTGCTAGCCAATGCATCAGAATGCTGGGTATCCGCTGCGTAAGTGTCCGGTGACACTGCAGGTTGTGAGTGTCACCGGACACCGGAGTGTCATGAGCATTCATCTGCGCTTACTATGCAAAAATAGGTCATTATATAATAAACAGCTGACAGCTGAATGAATACTTGTGTATTACCCACAACATTCAAACTGTAGTAATCGATACCCAATTTGCTGCCATATGATTACAGTTTAATGTCGCGTGAAAAAGGAATCTAACAGTAGAAACAGTTGGCGTCATTATCATCGTTTTCCAGTAATCAATACTAGTTGATGTCATCGCTTTTGTTGATATATTATGTTATGTTTTATGATATATGGCTGAAAGCTGAATGAAAAATCCATCTTGTATATAAGAAAGGTTTATTGTGTTCTTATCACCTTTCTGTAATTGATAATCAATAGCCTAGTCAGTGCACTATAAAGGTTTCTTATCATGAACAAGCAGTCAATGCTCATTAGAGTAATTAGTAGATTCTGCTGTGATCTGATTTCAGCTTTAAGCTGCAGGAGAACTTCAATCCATTACCCGCCAGTGAAATGAGTTTTATATAAAGTTAAAGCAGCACTATGGAAAAGTAGCGTTTCTTGCTCCTGGGTTCCCCCTACAGTCGAGAAGTGTATTTCGAGCTGTCAGCTAAAACTAAAGGACACTTTTTTTCTGGACGAGCTGAGAGATATTAATAATATTATTAATATTACTCGATTTTACTTAAAATTGAATCAGCAATACACAGTTCTCATGGGCGTTATCTTGCCCACTTCACCAAAGTTACCTACTGCTGTTAGCAGCGTGTCGAGCTTAGAGTAGCAATGACAGCACCGCTCTTCTCTCTATTACAAGTCAGCGGAGACACCCAATGATTTTGAAGCTGTTATTTCAAGGTAAACATACTACATAGTGTTGCTTTAATATTTACCAACAATCAAAAAGGGACACTTTAATAAATTATCATATCTAAAAACATTGTTTCAATGCAATTAAACTGCTTTAAAAAAACAAAACAAGTGTGTAAGAATAGGTTTAAGTGAGATAAGTCTATTTATAGATGCTAGTTAGTCAATTGATATGTAATTATAATGTAATTACTATGCTATTACATTGTCATATCATGTAATAACATGTATTCACCCTTTAAAATCGCAGCAGCTTCACGCACACATACAGAAAACTGTTCCTAGTTGACTGACACTTCCTCAGCGCAATTCTTTATAAGAAGTAAAACCATCTCTTCATCAAAAATCTCTCACGGCGGAGGTGCCGCAGACAGCCCGCACTTCACAGCAAAATTACTAACCGGCTCATGAATGTCAAAATGTATGATAATGATAATGCATACCTGCTCACGCTTGTTTCCTCCCCCGTGAATTCCCCCAAAGCAAACGAAACTCGCTAGGCCGAGCAGTGAAATCCATCACAGTGCCATTGAGTGGTTTTATGGGTTACATGACAGCCCTTTCCCCCTAATGGCCTACATATTGGAAAGTGCTACAATGTTATTCACCCAGAGTTGCATTGGAAAGAGATATTTAAAGGGTTTATATCATGGAATGTCTTTGCGATTGCTTAACAGTGGCTGATATTGTATATTAAAGTAAAAAAAAAAATCCTTCACAGGTTGGTAAAATCCATGTTTGGAAATCTAAGCAAGGAAACAGCATCTTTTAAATTCACAATGGTCGTAAAGTTACAAAAATGTTTTTTATAAATTATGAATTTCTAATTTTACCCCATTTTCTATCCAATTTGAATGACCAATTTTTAAATTCCCATTCATGTGAAGTCCCCCTAACACTAGTAATGCCCCCTTCACTAAGAGGGTAAAAACTGTCACATGTCTACCTTGAAGTGGCTGAAGTTTCCTAAACTAAGCAATTATTCATGTACAGTTTATATAGACTTAGTCTTAAAGGTGCCATAAATGCATTTGCAGTTGTTTGATGTACAAATAGTAACTATGTGACTTTGATTTGGGGGTGAAAATGCTCAGTTGTGGTTTTACAAGCCTATTTACCACCCTGTTATTTTGCCTCTTTATATGGAGGGTTTAGCTCTGCTCTTCTTCGATGTATGGATCCACAGTGGCTCACATGAGCTACATAGCCTAGCCTAGCCTAGCCTAGCTTAGCATTGTTTTTAGCACCATAACAAGAACACTGTCGTCATTTTGTTTGTTATTATTCCTGGGTATTACTAGATCATGTCCCTGTCTTCTCAGCATGGTGTGCATTTAGCTGGCTAAAGAGATTGTAGTACTTAACTAGTGCTTTTAGCTTAGTACCAGCCTAGCATCCGCTCACTTCCCGAGGTTTTGTTGTTGTTGTTGGTCATGCCACTTTCGAGCTTCCCTTCTGCAGACACTGGCACAGGCAAAGCTTTGGTCACGAGGGCTGGACTGCACAGCAAGAAATACAAATATATTTTCTAATGTAGTTCTGGGATTTTGGAATTGGCCCATTTCCAGCTCTGTTATGGTTATGGGAGATTTTCTTTTTAGTGAGTTTAATGTACATGGTTTGTTACTTCCATGTACCACACATTAATTATTATACAAATATTTCAAGATGAATCCAAGTTTTTCATTTCAGGACAGCAAAAGCCTGATGGGACAAAACCAGTTAAAATTAATGTTTTCCATTTAAACCATTATAAGTAGACTTACTCAGTAACTGCAAGTAGCCCCCTGCAGTTACTGAGTAATACGCCTAAGTGTGTGATCAGCCTTGGAGTGTTAAGGGGTTAAAATAGCACTGAACAATGCTACTCTCAAGGCTCCTCATGTGTTCTCATACGCGATGTCTTAAACCTCACAGATATCAACGAGCCAGCTCAATTAAGATTCACTAAATGAAGCGAATCAGTCTCCCTGTCTATCACGTCTACAAGATTTGAGGCAATTAACCTGTGAGACTCCAAGCAAACAGCGAACAAGCGGCATCGAGCTACATAACATGTAAACAACGACCGCAAATGAATGCATTTTCTGTGAATAAGTAAATATTAACTGCGCAGCTCAGGCCTTGTGTGATTTGTTTGTGATGAGTCGAACAGCCTGAAACAGCTCCTGAGGAAGAACCCCGGATCAAAAGACCAGTCTTTTTGGAGAGAAAGTGGGGGTTTAATTACTAAATCCTTTTCATGTTACTTTACAAGGTGGGTTTCTTTGTTTGCCTGATTATTTATTCCGATCTATTCTCAAGAAACCGCTGTCAGGTGCTTGAAGCTTCCCCAGAAAAATAGCTTCATGTTTTGGCAGTTGATATATTGAACGTTTCTGTTTTTCCTTGAGAAGTTGATGCATTAACTTTGCGCTTTAGCTTTCAGAGCACTCTTAAAAAACAAGGTGCTTTAAATGCCATATAAGAGCAGCTGAAATGCCAAAGAATAGGGTTATAATAATAATAATAATAATAATAATAATAATAATGCCAATAAATAAGAAGAATTATGTTGGACCAAATATGGGTGCCAAAAATAGAAGGAACCATAAAAAAGGGTTCTAGGTAACACTCCCTTTTATAGTCTCATTAGTTCCAGATATTAACCAGGTGTGTTTGGTACAGACCCCAATGTTCTTGGTCATTATTTTGGGCACAGTTACAGGTATGGACAGTCTATCTGTGTAATAGGAAGAGTTCTAGTGTGAGAATTGGAAATTACTGAAACTGGGGTGAAAATTGGGTTAAAAAAACAGTCTAGATTAATTACTATAATATGTTCTAGCTATGACACTCAATGTAACAGTCTAACTTAATTATATCAACGTGTTCTAGCAACAACACTGAAAAAAAAATCTAAAAGGTGAATTATTATTATTATTATTATTATTATTATTATTATTATCATTATTATATAACTAGCTAAACAGAAACTTCACAATACATATATAAAGTTCTAAGTAACACTTCCTAATTATTTTGAGCACAATTATAGTATTTAGATAGTCTAGCTGTGTAACAGAGTTAAGGTTAAGGTTAGTCTTATGGTGAGACTGGGAAAATGTCTAATCCCTCCACCCATCTTTTTATCCTCTTCTTCCTGTTTATGGTTGCGGTGGGTCTGGAGCCTACCCAGAATCATGGGGCTCTGTAAAATATCTAAGAATTTTTTAATCGTTGAGTGGCGAAGTAATAAGACAACAGCATCACATGTCATTAGCATTGTAAATATACAGAGACTAAAATATCAGAGACTGGCTATATCAGGCCTCAAGTGAACAGTCACTTCTTGAAGTTGATGTGTTTAGAGCTGGAAAAATGGGCAAGTGCAAGAACCTGAGCCGTTCTGACAAGAGCCAAACCGTGATGTTAGACGACTGGAGCAGAACATCTCCAGAACATCAGGCAGGTCTTGTGGAGAGTGCCAATATGCAGTGGTCAGGACCTACCAAAAGTGGTCCAAGCAAGGACAACCGGTGAACCGGCGACAGCGGCCCAAGGCCTCACAACTTACAGGACTTCAAGGATCTGCTGCTAACGTTAATCCTGGTATTCCAGGCACCAAAGTACACCTTTAGAGGTCTTATGGAGTCTCATGCACTTGCAGCACCTACACAGTATTAGTGCTAATGTTTTGGCTGATCCGTCTATTTCTAATGTGAAGTCACAGCGGATTTGAGAAAGGTTTGTCATTTAAGATGGAAATGAATGCTTTTTCCCTTCCTTCCTGAAAGACCAGCAGTTGGGGCAATTTAAACAAAGGAACTTTAGATATGCAGAGCGTATTTAGGCAAATGGTTATGCAAATATGTAACTAGGACATGCGAAAGGAATGTGAAGGTCAAACACCAGGGGAGGAACATCTCACCCTTCAAAGCTAGACACCTCAGGAGAATCCAAGTGCAGTAATAAAAAAAAAGGGATCACATCTTAAAGGAACAAAGGACACTCTGTCTCCCCAAAGCCGGGACGCTTTGCAGCAGGTATTCTTAGCACGTGCTGCAGGAGCAAAGAGTCAAGCTCGTCCTTTCTCTTTTTTTCCCTCCTCCTCCTCCTTTTTGCAGAGCTGTCGTTTGCAATGCAGACTGTATGCTGAATGTGAATCAGCAGCGAATCGCTGTAGACAGAAATAGTCCTAACAGAAAGCATGTGGCCACACTTTCGGACACAAATATGCTGCAGCTTCTGCTCTTAAACGTGAAGGTGCCCTTGGAGGGTTCTTTTTAGTGATGCCCTAGAAGAACCACTAAAGATCTTCTCAACTGATGCTTCTTTAAAGTTCACAACATAATGTAAAGGGTTCTACACCACTCACCACTTCATTTGGAAAGCCTACTGTAGACGCACTGGAGAAACATCATATGTCCAAATGTTTGCGGACACCCCTTCTAATGAATGCAATGTAAGTTGCACCCATTGCTGACACAAATGCACACACACACACACACACACACACACACACACACACACACACACATCTTGTCTAGGCCCTGTCTTGTACAGCCAATATAATTGGCTCAATAGAATAGGACTCTCTGGAGCAGATAAACATGAGCCTACTGGCATCGTGCCTAATGCCTGGCATGGGCTAGAGAGGTATTAAGCCCCCCAGCATTGAGATGTGGAGCAGTGGATAGACCTATGCTCTCTGGAATGATGGTTGGTGCTTCATCCAGTACTTTTGGGATGAGTTGTGGAGTTGAGGATAATGAGGTGGGGTGGTGATCATACAACATCCATCCTGACCTCACTGACGCTCTTGTCACTGAATGCAGTCAAATTCTCAACGTCATGCCCCAAAATCTAGTAGAAAGCCTCCTTCCCTGGACAGTAGAGACAGTTCAGGACAAGTTCAGATTATGGTCCCTCTTCCAAAATTTGAGTTACGCCAAAACATGCATTTTGGAAATTCTACAAAATTAAATTTGAAAACCCTTTTTTGTTGTTTGTTTGTTTAGCTCAGGTAAGTGGGTTTGTGCTTGTGTTTAATTGCAGTATTCTACCTCATCCCAATGACGGAAGTGGTTTATGAAAAGGGAAACATTTAATGAGTGTTTTCCACCATGTTTCAGAAGTCCAGTGGGATTTCTAAACTTTCCCTGTCAAGTTTTTCCGTAGATCAAGGACATTTTTGAGAAAAAACGAATGGGCACATTCTTTTAATCAGGACTGGAAGAATGTGCTGCTAAATTTAGATTCCTTTCACAGTGCGTACCTCTAGAAACTTTTCAGATGTGAGTGGCTACACTCTTGGAATCAGTTTAGCCCAAACTAGTATCCAAGAATCCAGCCTCAACTGCCACAGAATACAAACACTTTCCTTCTGAACACCTCAGGAATTAAACAGGGGATAGAAGCAAGCAGTGCTCTGACAAGGATGTGCTTGTATTACTGGGAAATTGGCTTTGTATCTTCACACAGGCATGCTAACAAAGATCCCAAGACTTTCCGATAATCCATTCATCAATAGCAGAGACAGATTCTTAATTCTCCAGTCTTGCAATGCAGCCTCCTTCCTCATTTTTTTACTATTTGTAGAAAAGTTTGATTAGTGGACTGTATGGTGTCCCAAAGCAGCTTGGAGAAGGTCCTGCTCATGCTCCTATAAAGGTCGAGGCCTGGGAGAAGCAGCAGCTCAGGCCTTTCATCACCAAAGTTATCACAGGAGCTCTGGAAGAAGCTTTAACTCCTCTGGCCTGGATGGCAGATCACAGGGAATCTGTAAATATCCTAGTTTTCCACCCTGCCATCAAAAATTCATGAAGCTTGTGTTTTACTTCAGAGTTTACACTCAATATCATTTCGGGCCAATGACAACACACACTTGTTTGCTTTCAGACACTGAAATTGAATGCATGTCATATGGACAACAGCAGAGCTTAGCTGCTGCATGATTTAAGGTGGAACAGAAAGTTCGGGGAAGTGGAAAACTTTAGCTTAGCGTTAGCTCAGAGCCTCGCTGTAAATGTGATGCAGCACCAACAGACGGCTCCCAGAGCAGCAGGTAAAGAGTGTGTTAGTTAATCTGTCAGAAGAGGAGGAGCTTAACTGTTCACTCTTCCCGAAAATGTTGACTGCTGCTTTAATTCACGCCACCAAAATCTTCCGGTCTGATTGTAGCTAATTGTGCAACAACAAAGATATTTTATTAATAAAGATATTCCATTTGGGAAGATTTAACATTACCAGCACCCGTCTTTAGTGTTGAATTATGCCTGATTAGAAACCAAAACTGTGGTGGAAGTGCTCTGTTCTACCAGCAAGAGAACCTTGCTCCTTTCTTTTTGCTCGGGATGGCACATTCAGAGCCGAGGAGGAGGTTAATAATGCTAATGCACACACACTAAGTGATTAAACTGCTGTGTTATAAAGGAACTGAATAGGTCAGGTATTTCAGTCAGATAAGTAAGATATTAAACACCATAGAGATTAAAACAGCCGTTTAAAAAGTAGATCTGATTAGAATATAGTGCAATTAGCTCTGTGCTAGGGGAAGCAGGTTAGACAAACTCTGAGCTCTCATAAGTTTGAATCCTGAATCATGCCGCTTGGCCATCAGCGGGCAGAGTCTGAAAGAGCACAATTGGCTGTGCTTTCTCTTGTGGTGGGTACAACGTTAAAAGGATAAGATCCTTAAGAAGGAACCTTTGGTGGAACTTAGTCTAATTATAGTAGTGAAATAGTGGTTTTACTGAGGTTTGCTGTTGCATAGAAGCACATCTGACCTGCGTTTTGAGGTTGTTTTATTAATAGAAACAGAAAGTTTGGAATCGGATGATACTCACCATTAAGAGACGCAAATTGGATCGGGGGGAATTGGGTTAAAAACCCTTGATCGAGACGTCCCTGTTTAAGACTTGTCTCTATGTAAAGACTGGTGGAGATCTTCAACCTCACTCTTTCTTAATCCCATTCATCATCTTCAAGCAGCATCTCCCTGAAACCTCCACTTTGCCCAAATAATTTGCGTAGCCGAGTTGAAAGTGCAAAAGTCAAAAGAAGGCTGTAATTAAAGAGGACGATTCCGACACCTAATAAGAGATCTAATTAAGAAAATGAATAAGGTGTCAATCCCTTTTCACAGTGCCGTCAGAAGGAAGATTAATCGCTCGCTGGGCTAATTCGATTTGTGACAAGAAAAGAGATGACCTGGTAAGTCAGTGAAAGAGAAGAGCGAACCCAAGAGCTTCAGACATTAATAAAACATGAAAAGAAAAGGTAGTAAGTGAGAAAAGCCTGTCTGTCGGACTGTGATGTGTGTGTGTGTGTGTGTGTGTGTGTGTGTGTACACACCAGGGCCTTCCGTCCTATCAGATCTGACTGATCAAGTACATGAAGTGCTCTTGGATGACTCATGCCTGAGCTATAAAACTCAAGAGTGGCTGCACTTCTCAGAAGCTACATGGTCTGAAGATCAGCAGGAGATAATGGAGAGAGTATTATTGAAGTGCTCTCACTGTAAAAGGATGATACTTTGGGGGGGAAACTCAAAGCCTAACTTGATGAGTTTAATGAGTTTAAACCATGCCTGGTTTGTGAAAATGCCAAAAGTTAAAATTGACTGTAAGGTATTGATTGTATGGTAGATATGATTGAGTGGTTTGCTGCATGTGCCAAATGTGCTTCAGCCTCAGCTTCAACTCATGGACGGATGACCTGATAATAAAGAATTCTTTAAAACAGAGCATAACTCATCAAGGTGTTCAGGTCTTGATGCAGCAAAGCTGTCCCAAACCATCAGAAAACCACCACCATGCTTCACAGGTCAATGTGTACAACATTTAGTTTGACCCTTGTGCATATAAACAAATTACTGACGCAACCCAGAATGTCACTAAGCAACCAGTGAAATATTATTATCTGAACCTAAACCTAAACTTAACCCAAGGACAAGGAACCTAATTTTAACCATAACCACCTGGCCTAAACTTAACCTTAACTCAACATACTTTAATTTAACCCTAATCTTAACCATAATACCCATTGTTAAAAGTTTAAGATTCTTGAGGAGCTTTTGGAGGTTCTTCAGTTTGAAACTGTGGATGAACAGTTTACAAAAAAATAGAAAGAAAAAAAGAAGGTTCCTCAAAGCACCTTAAAAGGTTCCTCCATAGTTTCAAATCGAAGAACCTCCAAAAGTTGCAATCCTGACCCATCAGCAGTCAGAGTCAAAGAGAGCACAATTGGCTGTGCTTTCTCTTGTGGTAAGTACACTGTTAAATGTACAAGATCCTTGAGGAACTTTGTGGAGGAACTGTGGATGTTTTTAGAAGAAAAGGGTTCCTTAAAGGTTCCTCAAAACAATCCAATTCCACCAGTGGGTGCCCTACCAATCAGAGACCACACACAGCAAATTCCATTCATGGGACCTGACCTGCTGGGCCCCATCGTTACAGCCCTTTTTTTTTTTCACATGGGTCCCATCCAGGCCCCATGTGCAGTGTACAACCCAGATATGCCTCATGCTTAACCCCTCCTGGTTTTATCACTGACCCTGCTGAGCGTCCATATGTGGGACCAACAAAACTTTCTGGTTGCCAGTTGGGCTACCCATATAGGACCCACATGGCTATGCTATCTGGGAAGTGAAATTAAGTATTTCATTCCTATACAATAAAATACTTAAAATGAAATGAAATGTCCAATGAAAAACATGTATCTCCAAAATGGTGACTTGGAGAAGTCAAAAAGAAGGCAAAAATGTTTGAATGAAAACTTTGAATGGAAGTCAATGTAAAATAAGAGCTTATTATAAGTAATTTAGAGCATTTCTATTGGTCCATTCATCCAGAATTATTCACACAGTGTACAGAAGCAGCTACAGGGTTGAACCCATGGAGAAAACTAAAAACGGACAAAAATGATAAGATGATTTTAATTGGACAGCAGCGGTATGCTCAGAACATTAGGCATGTCTAGGAAATGCTGTCCTGCGTGCTAGTGAACAGGCTTGTGGTCATCTGCATATCCCCTGTTCTGCATCACAGCTGGACACTTTTTATGGATCAGAGAGTTTTATTGGTTCTGATATTCAATAACTGCTGGACTCTGTCTCTAATCTGCTTGGCTAAACAAACACTGAATATTTGAGCTGCTCAGTAGCATGTGGAGCTGAGCAGCAGAAATTAGATCTGATTTATTTATTTATTCTTTCTGTCAGTAATTAGACATCTAGTACCTTTGCTATGTGCTGTATTTTAGACCTATAGCTCAAATAGAACAAAGATAACCCTGTGTTCTGTTTGCTGACATATTTCGGGAGCATTTGCACAAAAATTAGAATTTTGTGAATACTTTCATTATTAAAAACATTAGAGCTGAGAATTTCTCTGTTCAGAGCCTGAATAAGATTTTTGTAATTGCAGTCTAGAACCTAGACCTGTTTAGGTCTAGAACAATGAAGTATTCTATTATTTGATTCTAGAGCCACACTGAATTCTACACTGAAGTATTGCTTTCTAGAACAATGTGGAAAGGTCTACTGTTGTGCTCTGGAACCACACTAAGAAATATATTATTGCATTCTACAATTGCAGTCTAGAGCCACGTTGATAATTCGGCCATCTTATTCTACTACTACAGTGAATTCCTTTCTTTAAGCTTAGAACTCACTTATTACATTCTAGAACCCACTGAGGTTTACTTTGTTAAAGCCTAGAACTACACTAGGAAGTCAACTATTGCGTTCTAGAAGGGTAATTGTTCTATTGCAGCCCAGAACCTTTTACTATTGCATTCTAGAGTCACACAGAATTGTGGTATGGCGTTCTAGAACAAAGCTGAATATTCTACTGTTACATTCTAGGACATCATTGAGAATCATCTTATTGCATTATATCATTGCAAGCTAGAACCATATTGAGAATGATAATATTTCATTCTAGAAACAACTGAGAATATCTCTGTTCAAGCTTAGAATGAGACTTTTTAGGAACACTATTATTGCATTTTAGAATTTCTCTGTTGAACCACATTCTAGAACCACACTGAGAATCTTACTGTTGCATTTTAGACCCATAACAGGATTTTTTATCGCAGTCTAGAACCACACTGAGAATTTTGTTATTACATTCTAGGACAACATTGAGATTTGTGCTATTACATTCTTCCACTGCAGTCTAGAACCACTTTGAGAATTCTACTATTGCATTCTAGAACATCAGTGACAACTCTACTATTGATTTCTTTCATTGCAGTCTAGAACCCCATTGAGAATTCTACATTGCATTCTAGAACTCAACGAGAAGTCACTTTCTGCAAGCCTTGAACCACAATATCAGTTCTACTACTGAAATTAGGAAAGTAGAATAAGCAGTTTTCCCTCTGTAATTAAAAAAGTAGAACCACACTGAGAATCCTGGCTATCTAGAGCATTATATTATTGCACTCCAGAGCCACAATTCGCAAATGAGAATTCTGGAACAATATACTCCAACATGCAAACACACACACACATACACACACACAAACACACTTAAATACACACACCCATTCAAACAGAAAGGATTGCAGGGTCAGCTATACACTTAGTTACTCTGTAGCAGAAGGTAATTAATGCAGTAGTAAGAAACAGCATTAGCCTGGACTGTGGCTACTACCTTTCAGTCTTTATTAATGAGGCTATGCTAACATGTCAGTTAAACTTTTCCATCAAGGCAGACCTCTCTAATTAACAATATGTAGCCTCATAGACTTGTCCGCTCAGCTTGCCAATTGAATGTAATTAGACCGGGGAAAAAATTCTTGGTCCAAGTACAATAAAACACACTCCATCTACACAGGCCTGTCGGAAATGTTCCACAGCTCTGTATATAAAAAAGTGAAAATCACCATCATTTTGGAAAATAAATGCCTGGAAAACATCATGTTTGCCTGTTCCATTTTAAATATCATCAACTCCGCTGGGAATACGTTGGGCTGTGTAGGCCTGTTGCTGTGGTTATAATCCCACACCGGATGTGGATCTGAAGGCCAACTCTGCAAACTATCATTAATTAAGCATTAGTGGTGGTCTGGCTAAGCGGGCTGCATCCAATCGTTGGCCAGGCTGCCCTCAAGACAGGGCAATGGATGGACTTAGAAGACCGCAAACCTGCCAAAGAGGTGTGAGAAGACAATCACTGTGTACAGAACACACAACAATGATTATTCATTTCAATTTTTATAAAATTTAGAACTGATTTTTATATTATAAACATTTGATGTGTTTTCTGAGAGTCCTCTCAGTGATCAGTTCAAAACCATGACACTATCCATGTTATTTTAGGAGGCACAGTAAGGGTATTAATTGTGAGGTAGTTCCATCCAAGTCTTGCTTAAGGAAATCTCCAGTCACTGCTTAGCAACTACTTGTATTGATCATTATGTTGGACCCTTCCTCTCTAGAGAGTCACCCAGGTGCTTGTTCAGTCTCTAGTCACTTCCAGACTTGACTTCCACTTCCAACTCTCTTCTGGCTGGTCTCTCTCTGCGCACCATCAGGCCCCTGCAACTTATCAGAATGCAGCAACACGGGTTGTCTTCAATGTTCCTAAATTCAGCCATGTCTCTCCACTGCTGCGTTCTCTTCACTGGCTTCCTGTAGCTGCTGCCCTCATCAGATTCAAAACCCTGACTCTGGCCTACAAAGCCAAGAAAGGGCCAGCCCCTCTGTACTTGATGGCAATGGTAAAAAGCCGAACCACACCAAGAGCCCTTTGAGCTTCAAGTATGGCTCGGCTCGACCCGCCATCCCTCAAAATCCGCGGAAGACAAGCCTGCAGGCTTTTTTCTGTCCTGGCACCAAAGTGGTGGAACGAGCTTACCCTGGGTGTCTGAACGGCAGAGTCGCTCGCTGTCTTCCAACGCAGACTGAAGACCCTCTTCTTCAGAGAATACTTGGGCGAATAGCAGAGTACTTTGGTCACCTTATTGACTTGTGTTTAGTAATGTCTAAAGCTTACAGGTATCCTTGAACTATTAGTCTATTCTAACTAGCTGAGGTTTTTCTTGGGTAAATAGCAAAGCACTTTTGTAAGTCACTCTGGAGAAGAGTGTCTGCTAAATGCCTTAAATGTAATGTAAAAGAACCTGTTGTTGTCTAGAACCACACCCATCTATAATTGTTTTATAATCTAAAACCATACTGAGAATGTTACTGTTGTAGTCTAGAACTATACTGATGATTTTACTATTGCTGTCCAGAATCACACAGATGTTTAGTATTGTAGTCTAGAACCACACTAGAACCACACAGAAAATGTCACTATTACAGTGTAGAACCACTGAGAACTTTACTATTGCAACGGAGACTCATTTTGAGAATTTTACTAATGAAGTAGAGAACCACAGATTGTAGTCTAGATAAACAATAAAATGCAATACAGAATCACTGCTGCAGTCTAGAGCCACACCCAATCATTTCATTTAGCAATATAGAACCACACTGAGCACTGTGTTGTAGTCAAGAACCACAGTGATAATGTTTTGTTGTTGTAGTCTAGAACTGGTATAGTGTCTTTGCCGCTGCACTGCAACAAATAAAAATGAAAATAGCTAATGTTCCTCACTAGAGAATTTTATTATTGCAGTCTAGAATCACACAGATTTTTATTGTAGTATAGAACCACACTGAGAATTCCATGAATTTTATTATGTATTCTAGATCCACACCAAGGCTTTTACTCTAGTACAGAACTATATCATAATATTGGTTTTAATTCACATTGCAATCTAGAACCACATTCAGAATTTTACTATTGCAATGTCAAACCACAACAAGAATTTTACTATTGCTTTCTAAAATTACTGAAACTGATTTTAGACTAAAAAAAATTAAAACTGCAAAAAACATTTCTGCAGTCTAGAACCACGCAGAGTTCTTGGACCATTCATGTACCGTTCACTGTACCAAGACTTGTACCATTATTGGTATAGAAACACATTTATGCAATCTAGAGCCACATTCAGAATTGTATTATTACAATGTACAGCCACACCACAAATGTTACTATTGCAGTCTAGACCCAAATATTTTTTCTAGTGTAGTCTAGAAAAACACAAGGTTTTACTATTGCAATCTAGAACTGTACTGAGGATTTGTAGAATTACACTACAACAGACTTTTACTGTTGCAGTTAAAAACTAGACCATTTCTATTGGTAGAGAACCACACTGCAATCTAGAATCATATTGAGAATTTTATTATTGCAATGTACTGTAGAACCACTTTACAATTGTACAATTGAAGTCTAGAACCACATATTTGTATTAGTGCTGTCTATAAAATACACAAAATAAATTCCTATTGCAATCTAGAACCACACTGAGAATCTTGCTGGTGCAATCTAGAACCACACAGAGAATTTTACTCTTGTAGTTGAAAGAGTCAAATGAATAGATGGCTGGGGCATCACTGGAGATTGAACCTGTGACCTCATGATAACAGGGCCAACACTGTGCCACACATTGTTATTTCGGTATTCCCAACCGTCATGTCGGACAATTCCTATTGGTCAGTTCCAATTTCTTTCATTTGTACACAATGTAAGAAAAAGGGGATGTTATGAACGGTGTAAAATGGAATATGAAATAGAGTCGTGAGGTATGAATATGATCATGACATATGGTAGCATACAATTCACAGTAGCTTCAAGCAACCTCATTTGGAGGCTACAGGCAAGGCTGTTAAACAAGACCTGTGAAGACTGCTGGAGTTTTTTACTGCAAGATTCTTTCTGAAAGCATCCAGTTTTCCCATTGCTAAGCACTGGGGAGTGCATCCAGGTATTACTGAAGGAACCCACCATAATTGGGGGATAAAATGTCAAAACCATAAACTGAGACAGCAGCTGGTTATAGAAACAGCTGGGGTACAAAACCATAGAGGTGCAGAGTCACAATGGAGTTATCTATGTCTCTCGCTCTCTTTTCTCTCTCTCTCTCCCTGCCTTTTGGGAGGACTGCAAAGGTCATCAAGTGGAGTTTGTCTTGGTCAGCATGAGCTATAGCAGTGTAAGCTATGGATCAGGGAGCTTTTTCAAAGGGTCTGTTTTTCTGTCTGGCTTTAGAAAATATGGTTCAATATGCTGGAGCCTTCAAAACTGAAGGTGTGTATCTTCAAAACTGAAGGCGTGTATCTTCAAAACTGAAGGCGTGCATCTTCAAAACTGAAGGCGTGTATCTTCAAAACTGAAGGCGTGTATCTTCAAAACTGAAGGCGTGCATCTTCAAAACTGAAGGCGTGCATCTTCAAAACTGAAGGCGTGTATCTTCAAAACTGAAGGCGTGTATCTTCAAAACTGAAGGCGTGTATCTTCAAAACTGAAGGCGTGCATCTTCAAAACTGAAGGTGTGTATCTTCAAAACTGAAGGTGTGCATCTTCAAAACTGAAGGCGTGTATCTTCAAAACTGAAGGCGTGCATCTTCAAAACTGAAGGCGTGTATCTTCAAAACTGAAGGCGTGCATCTTTGGAGCTGTGCTTACTATTGTGTGAGCATTTCATAAAGATTGAACCAATAGGAATGGTCCACACAACAGCATCTCAGCCTTATTTGTATCTGCTGCGATCGTCTACACCTTAATCTACACCTAACTTTAATCTTAACGTAATCTTAACCTAACCTTAATCTATGCATTAGTCTACACTTTAATATTTTACCCCCTGTACCTACATCTTAATCTGCACCTAAATCTGACTTTAACCTAAACCTAATCTTAACCTAACTTTAACCTACTCCTTAATCTATTCCTAAATCTAACCTAACCTAACCTTAAACTACACCTAAATCTATACCCAAACCTGACCATAACCTACACTTTAATCTACTCCTAAACCTAATCTTAATCTAATCTTAATCTTACCTTAATCTACATTTAAACCTAATCTTTACAAAACTTTGACCTACACCTTTATCTACGCCCTAAAAATAATCTTGACATACCCATAATATACACCTAAACCTAATCTTAATGTAACCTTAAGATAAACCTTACCATAACCTACATATTAATCTATATCTAAACCCAACCTTAACATAACCTTAACCTACACCTTAATCTACACCTAAACCTAACCTCCACCTAACCTTAACATACACCTTAATCTACACCTAAACCTAATCTTAACATAACCTTAACCTATACCGATATATAGTCTTAACCTAATCTTAACCTCCATCTAAACCTAACCTCCAACTTTCCTTCCTAGAGGAAGCCTAATTTGCTGACATCTAGAGCAGGCTGTGATTAGCTGAGAGACAGGTGCACATTTCCACATAAAGGTGCACATCAGAAACCAGCTATAGTAAAAAATTGGGGTAGAAAATCCAAAGTTAAGAACATTATCCTTTATTTAAAGCAACCCCAGATAACCATGTCCATGTGGGCCTGTATGGAAAGTGTGGGCCCAACTGGCAACCAGAAAGTTTTGTCTTTGGGTCCCACGTTGGCCCCACATGTGGATGGCCAGCATGGGTTCTGTCTGGGTTGTAAACTGCACATGGGGCCTAGATGCCAGGTTTTAACAACGGGGCCCATTTGGGAAGCCTCACTGAGTCCCAGTAACAACACATGTACAAATCCACTCAGAGCCCATGCCCACCTGAAACCCACTTACCCCACGTTCCACCCATGTGAGCCCCGCATGAGCATGTTGGCTGGGACCATTTCACAGATACGAGCTGTTGTTATGACAGTGATGATATGCTAAACCTGCCCCAGCCTTGACCTCGGCCTTTCACAGCCTTTTATTCACTCTTGCTGATTTGTGGAAAAGAATTTGTAGTTGTGAAATCGCCTTGGGTGAATGCAAAGCCATGCTCTGAAATAGTGTATGGGTGCATGTGTGTGTGTGTGTGTGTGTGTGTGTGTGAAAGAAGGCTGACTGTGAGTATACCATGGAGCTGGAATCATGCAGGGAAGCTGTCATGAGAAATACGGGTCTCTGCAGTGTGCCGAGTTGAGAGGGGGGCATATCCCAGAGGGCCCGGCTGCCAGCACTGCCGCTGCTATGGGAAATAGGGGATATTTTACTGATTAATCTTTCATATGTGGTTGAGTAAACATACGACACACATGCTGTGATTTTCAAGGGCCTGTATCAGATCCTTACTTTTTCATCATATAGTTTTCTGGACAGATATTCTGGACGGGTTTCTGCACCAAAAACAGTCCTAGTTATATACACTATATGTCCAAATGTTTGTGGACACCCCTTCTAATGAATGCATTCAGCCACTTTAAGTGGCACACATTGCTGATACAGAGCTTTTCTAGTCCTTGTAGTGAAGTACTGCCAATAGAATAGGACTCAGCAGATTAACACAAACCTATTGGCACCATGCTGCCTAATGCCAGGCGTGGCCTGGAGAGAAATGAAGCCCCCCAGCTTTGAGCTGTGGAGCAGTGGAACTGTGTTCTCTGCCATGATGGTTGGAGTTCCAGTCAGTACTTTTGAGATGACTTGGGTAGCTGAGGATGAGGAGGTAGGGTGGTGATCCTGACATCCTGACCTTACTAACGCTCTTGCCGCTGAATGCAGTCAAATCCTACAGCAATGCAAATCAATCCAAAATCTAATAGAAAGCCTTCCCTGCACAGAAGGGACAGTTACTACCGGGCTATAAGTGACAGGGTTCTGGGTTCGATACCTGGGCTCTGCAAGCTGCCACTGTTGGCAGCTTTTGATCAAGGCCCTCCTGATCCCTGGATGCTGCAGCGATGGCTGCACACCGCTCCGGGCGCATGTGAGCTCAATGTTACTGTGTGTATTGGCTCAGTAGTGTGTGTGTGTGTGTGTTCACTGCATGGATGGGTTAAAGGCAGAGGCCAAATTCTATCTGTGTCTTGTCTTGCCTTCGACTATTGCTCTCTAGAGAGGAGACCCAGGTGCTTGCTCAGTCATTTCAAGACTTGACTACTGCAACTACCTTCAGGCTGGTCTTCCTTTGCGCATCATCAAGCCCCTGCAGCTGATCCAGAATGCAGCGGCACGGGTCCTCTTCAATGTTTCAGAGTCTTTAAAGTTCAGCCATATCTGCTGCGTTCTCTTCACTGGCTTCCTGTTGCTGCTTCCATCAGATTCAGAGCCCTGACGCTGGCCTACAAAGCCAGGAATGGACCAGCCCCTCCGTACCTGATGGCAATGTAATGTCCTATACCAAGAGCCCTCCGAGCTTCAAGTGTGGCTAGGGTCATAGCTAAGATCCACCGAAGACAAGCATTCAGACTTTTTTCTAAGTGGAATTCTCATGTATGGACTTAGGGCTGAAATTAGCTTTGTGGAGGATATGGGCCCTTTAAGAGCCTTTCAATTCTGATTAGATTTTTCCCAAATTATTTCCCAGCAGTAACTGAACTCAAGCATACTGTTATAAAAATGGTTTGAATAAAGCATGAACATGAGTGTATTATACATTATTAACACAACCATAACACAGGATCAGACAGAGCATGAAATATTCACTGCACTGCAAAGTCAATGTTGTAGTCTTTGTATTGAAGTCTTTGTAGGTGTCAGAATAGCAGAGATAGTCAGTCCAGAGAGAGGGTTAGCGCGAACCCCCACAAATACATGTGAGCTTCACTACTTGAGGTGCTGGTCAAGCATTTATATCTAACCAGCATTTACCTTGGACAAACACAGTTTTTCCATGAGTAAACATAATTTACACACACACACTGCTTCTGCTGCTGTGTTTCTGTGACCAGCATAGTAAGTTGTGTTCTTCCTTCTAAGGGATAAAGTTTTCGTTAAAAAAAAAGAGACCTAAAATATATAGATTTTTAAAGGGCCCTTTCTACACCAGGTTTTAATGCAGGTTTTTTTACCTACAGACTTTGCATGGTTCTTCGTACCAAAAAAAAAACAGAACAACAATTATCTTTATCTTTATTATCTTTATCTTTGGAATCAAACTGGCCTTTTTATTACTGTACCTTTAAAAATCAACATATGTAAGTGATCTCTGTTCTGGTTGGAAGTCCTGTATTACACCTCATTCAGAAGTCTGACTGTTAAGTGTCTTCCTATGTAATATTTCATTTAAATGTTATGTTCTAAATGGAAACTTTGCTAGTATGTCTAACGCCTTTAACGACTGAAACAGGGAGGAAGACTCAGAGGGCTTCAGGGCTGCTTCTAGGTGGATGCGTGAAGCCGAAGACCCTCCCCAAGAGATGAAAAAAGATGAAAAGGGAAGGCAGAGGGAGGGCCAAAGTTGTTCAACGTGGTAATGGAGTGAGACTTAGGGTTTATATGTGGCTGAGTGGGAGGAGTCTACTTAATGCACACTTCATACTGTCCATGTATGCAAGTGAATCTGCAATCTATCATAGTTGTGATGTCACAGCCATGAACACATTTGCATTTAGCCATCTCTTCAGTCAACAGCAGTCTAGCCCTTTCTGTACTTATATGACCATATATGACCATATACTTATATGACCATGTATAGTCCAGAAATGTCTATATATGAAATCTAAGCTGCAAAACAGCTAATTTTTAATGAATTAAAAAGTCTTTACATAGTACAGTAAAGTTTCTAAAGTACCAGGTCAATAAATGTGCTTGTTTCTTTTGAAATAAATCTAAATGCAGAAAATGCCTTTTCAGCAACTTTTCAGCGTCCTTTATTGATTAGTATGATCTACAGTTATCACAACTCCTCATTCCGTTTGGCTGCGTTGTTCATTGTTCCGGCTGAGCTGATTCGTCTGCTGCAGTTGTAATGTGGCGGTTGGATGATCGTATCCTCTCATTAATAATCTATTAACTGATGAGTGTGTTCTCTGCGCTGCCTTGGTTACATTAAAGTGTATTAATTATTGGCAATGTAATTATCAGAGCGTTCCTCTCTGGCTAATTAATCTGTCACTAATAGATCTTAAAACCTTCTACCCAAAAAGCTAATTGATCCTTCTGACTCTCTCTAACCTTTTTTGCAGAGAGCTTTTTTTAATGACTGGGTTGTTTTGCATAAACAATAGCCCCAGTCCAAGATGTACTTCCATGGGGACAGACTGAATGTCTTCAGCTTGGCTTGCACTGGCCTGCTAATCCACGGTGGTCTGCGCTGTCACTTCCTCTAACAAACATGCACATCTTATGACAGGAGATATTTGATATCAGGAATGCAAGTGTAATTGTTGTTATTATTATTATTATTAGTAGTAGTAGTATTACTTCAAATCAAGTCCACCTCCTAGCAATCACTGCCGAGGTCTTTAATCTTCTTAAAGGGGAACTCATAGAAGTGGTCCCCAGGGGGCACCTCTGGAAGCTGAGGCTTTTTGCATTTATGATAGACTGGATGTAATAGTTTAATTAAAAAAAAAAACTAAATAAAATGACTATATTACTACAATATTCCCCCTGGTTACTATCACCACCACTGTAAAGCAATCTAAGATGGTACATATATCTAAACTACTGGATTCTACAGTAATTCTGAGAGATCAGTGGAATTCCCCTTTAAGAAAAAGGATAAATTAATGGATCCTGTAAAATATATCTTCTTTGAACACTGACTCTTTCTATGGCATGAAGGCATTACTAAAGGCCCTTACTAAAGTACCGTCTATCAGCCTTCAGCAGAAATATTTTAAATTGACCACCTGCTAGCCATGTCAGTGTGATGAAGTGACCTGTTCTGACAGGGTTAATTCATCGAAACCTCACAGTTCGACCGGCAGTAATTGACAACCTGGGTCCAAGTCCACACTACTGTCTTGGGCACAGGCAGACAAAGAGCAACAGCTGCGTGGTTCGACTTGGATTTTTGGGGAGGTGGGATTTAGCATGTCTAGCTCATAAAGGAACCTCGCTGTTGTTTACTGGCCAGCAGGCCCTCAGGGTTGCCATGTAGCGGAGGTTGCCAGATTGCAGGGCGGGTTGATGACACAGACATGTTGGGTTGATTGGAATGAGGGATCCTGCTGGGTGACATGCCATTTCCAGCACCGTGTGAAGTCTGTACACGACGGGCCGCTGGGGGGGAGGGGGAGAACAAATATAACCCTGTCAGATGGGCACTGAGGCATGTGTGCCGAATCCGTGATGGAAAACTTGTACTCTTCTGCTGTCGCGTTTTGCGAAACGCCGCCAAGCCTGCTTCTCCATTCCAAAATGAAGTGTTTACTTGCCTGCATGCTAGCCGAATCACATGCTAGCATGAATGCAGATTTGTTTGAATTAGCGTAAGCGCACATGAAATATTTAAGGTTGGGGCTTTTAAGACTTTTTAAGGTTGTCACTTTATTTATACCCTCATTTATGTCAATTCCAGCAAAATCACTCTCACTCATTATCATTTCTGTGCTTTGGAGCTTTAACATTCCAGTAGAAGTGCCAAGAACACACTTGATGTTGAACCTTCTTATTATTCAGATCAGTTTTGAATCCCAATGCAGAAACTATTGTTAACACTAGAGAGTCACTAACAGCCAGAACAAATTCCTTGTGTGTGTGAACATACTTGGCCAATAAATCTGATTCTGTTTCTGAATTATTTGGTAACCATTGTGGAGTCCCACAGGGTTCTATTTTAGGGCCTATAAACTGATGTTAAATGCAACAGGAATGTAGTTATTGAGTCCGCAGAGCATTGGGCTGTGTGTGGGCTTACATACAGAGTCTAAGAAGTCCCTGAAAGGGTTATAGCATCTATCCGTGATGGCACAGATGAACCCGTTCTGGTTCCCTGAACCCCCCTTCAATGGATAATCCTGTTCTGTAAATGAGGTGTGTGAAGAACCTTTCTAAAATGTCTCAAAAAAAGAGCCTCCACATAGTGTAATGGTTCTAGAATGTATAAGAACCCTAAAAAGTGGGCATTGAGGCATGTGTGCAGAATCCATGACAATAAAAAAAAAAGTTCTTCTGCTGTCGCCCTTTGCAAAATGCCACCAAGCACACCAAGGCTTTTTAAGGTTGCCACATGAAATTCTTTCTGAAAATCCAACAAAATCACTCTCCGCTCTCATTAGAATTTCTGTGACCTCTTTGTGAGCTCAGATTGAGAGTGCTTCAACCAACTCTTTTAAGAGTTCTTTCTCCATGTTGGATGAATCAGCAATCTTGTCAGAACATATTTGCTCTTTCTTTTTTTTTGTCACCGTTTCACTTTGAGGCCATACTTAAACTTCTGCTTCGAGTAGAGTCAGACCTTTTTTATAGTTATATCCCACCTATGAGTTGCTAGGTCACCATCAATCTTCCTTTTTTTTCTCCTCATGCTCATGTTGGTTTCTCCTTTACCCTGGTCTGGCTGACGAAACCTAGAAAAATCAATGTTCCTCTTATGGCCCAAGACCTACAATGGGAACTGCAGCTATACTTCTAGCAAGACTGTCCCTCCTAGTCTGACGTACACATGTAGACATAAGCTTTGGTGCCATAGGCGCTTTGGAGCTTTAGCGTCCCAGCAGAAGGGCCAGGCTTATTATTCAGTTCAGTTTTCAATCCTTATGTAGAATCTACTGTGAATTATTTGGAGTCCCACAGGGTTCTATTTTAGGCCCTATAGAACTGTTGTTAAATATGACAGAAATGTAGTTATGAGAGGGATGAACTGAAATGTTGGCTTACATGCAGAGTCTAAGGAGTTAGAAAGGATGGTGCCTGAAAGGGTTATGGCATCATTGCTTGATACTTGATAGAAGAAGCAGCCTTCTTCTATGGTACACCTTTTGATGGATAATTCCTTTCCATAAAAGAGGTGCGTCAGTGTGAAGAACCTTTCTGAAACATTTAACGAGACTCCACACAGTGCAGCAGTTCTAGGGACTAACCTTAAATTGGTATTAATGTTTTGTAAAGGTCCTTCAGGCAAAGTCAGGTTTTTTGTTATATTCACCTAGGTCACTATCTTGCTTTCTGTTTTCTTCTCATCCTCATGTTGGTTCTTATGTACGTCGATATTATTTTAACCACAGGCACAGTACAACTTCTCCTTTACTCTGGTCTGGCTGAAGAAACCTAGAAAAGCAATGTTGCTCTTATAGACCAAGCCCTTGTGTTGAAACTTTAGCTATATTTCTAGCAAGACTGTCCTTTCTGATCTGAGCTACTCATGTAAACATAGCCATCGGTGCTTTGGAGCTGTAGCTTTCCAGTAGACATGCCAAAAAACACTTTTACCCTTGAAGCCTAGGTTTATTATTTAGTTTAGTTTCTGTCTTGTGGAGTCCCACAAGGTTCTATTTTAGGGCATATGAAACTGTTGTTAAATAAATAAAGGAATGTAATAAGAGTGAAGAACTGAAGTGTGGGCTGACATACAGAGTCTGAGAAGTTAGAAATGAGGGTGCCTGAAAGAAGACATCTGGGTGTGGGTAGCATAGTGGCACCACAGGTAGTGGGTGTGTTGCTTAGCTTTAAGGGCCTAGGGTTGTGGGTTCAATCTTTGCTCCTGTCCTTTAGGCTGTTGTCCCAGTGTCCATGACTACTTCAGTTTCCTCCCAAAAATGTACATGGTAAGTGAATTGCTCCTGGGTGTGTATAGAAGTATAACATTCCTGAGGAACTTCTGGAGGTTCTCTTAAGGTGCTTTAAGGAACCTTTTTCTTTTAAAAACCTTTTTAAAAAAGGTTCCTCAAAGCACATTAAGAGGTCAATCCACAGTTTCAAAGTTCCTTAGGGATCTTATACTTTTAACAGTGTGTGGTACCCTGTAATGGACTGGCACCCTGTCCAGGGGGTATGCCTGCCAATAAGTCCAGGCCACCCACCACTACCCTAGAAGGGAAAAGAAGCAGACAGGAAGAAGTGTGGATGGATGGGTATTTGGGTGTTGAAATGGACATCACGCATATGTAAGCTATTACAAGCATCCTCAATTAATTTCACAAGTTGGCACCTATGCCTGTAGGTCACAGTGTGGCATCTCGTCTGCCTGTGTGTAATCCACGCTCCCAGCAGTAGCCAACGAGCAAGGAGGTGAGGGTGACCCTGAGCAACTGCCCTTGCCTTGCAACTCCCAAAGACAATCCGAGGTGGCAGTTAGCGGTGGCAGACGGAGTCGTACAGATGGAGCTGGGAAAGCATTTCTGAACAGCTGTTTCTTTACCACGTACTAACCTTCTCCAGAGGGAGAGAGAGATGGAGGGGGAGAGAGACTGGCAGAGAGAGAGAGAGAGAGAGATAGAGAGAGAGAGAGAGAGTGGTTAAGAAAAGCAAGTGAAATGGAGAGTGCAAGACTGAGGGAGGGAGGGAGCTTAAGGGAGATGGACGGAAAGAGCTCACAGCAGAAAGTGTGTGTGAAAGTGTGTGAATCCTACATCTGAGAGGACACAGATGCATGATGGGAAAAGTGTGAGTCAGCACCGTCTCTGACATGGACACAGCTCATAAAAACTTCAGGGACACCTTGCCTTCTCTTGACAATCTCAGAGTAAGGCTTAGCAATGATAACTTTCCTCAGCCCTAACAGCAAATATAAGCTGGTCAACCCGTATGAATACTATATAGGTCCCAATGTTTGTGGACATCCCTCCTCATGAATGCTTTCAGCTGCATTAAGTTGCACCCACTGCTGACACAGATGTGCAAATGCACACACAAAAACAGCCTGTAGATAGCCCCTGTAGAGGAGTACTGGCAATAGAATAGGACTTTCTGGAGCAGATAAACATGAACCTATTGGCACCATGCCCAGTGTCAGGCATGGACTAGAGGGGTATAAAGCCCCCCAGCATTAAGCTTTGGAACAGTGGAACTGTGTTATCTGGAATGATGGTTGATGGTGCTCCATCCAATACTTTTGGGATGAGCTGGGGATGAGGTGGGGTGATTATCTAACATCCCGTCCTCACTAACGCTGCTCTCGTCAATGAATGCAATCACATTCTCACAGCCATACTCCTCCAAAATCTAATAGAAAGCCTTCCCTAGACAGTAGAGACAGTTACTTCATAAACTATTTGTTTCTGCCCTTTTAATTTTGGAATAAACAATAAATGAGCAGGTGTCCCAAAACTTTTGTCCATATTTTATAGTTATTCTCTCTCTGTCAGTCTATTTCTCATACACAAATCTACAGACCGGAGGACAACTTCTTAGGCAAGCAGCCAAGAAAAAGATCCTTGCACGTGAGTGTGTCAGTTGTGCATGTTTCTGTGTATTGGGAGATGGGGAATATTTGTGTTTCATTTCTGAAGGAAAATCTCTGCTCCAGACTGGCTCCCATTTGTTTACAACACCGCTTTGTTTACAGTAACACCAGCAGAAGCTCCACTCAGGATGAGAGAAAGAGATGAGTAAATAGAAATACATCTGTCTAGTCATATTCAGTTTTCCCCCAAAACAGGTTTGCTATTGGCAGGCCTTATCATCTCATGTTAAGTTTCGCTCTTCCTTCAGCTTTTTAACAGCTTTGGCTTCTGAGATCCAAAAAAGTATTGAGGTAGGTGATTTTTAGCATAGTGTGTTTGGCACGAATACCAAGTTTGGAATGTGTCCTGATTCCAAAATGGATAGGTTAAAAAAAGGCAGTGGAAATTTGGTCAATGGAAAGTCCGCAACAATGACTAGTCAAGGCCAAGATAGAGTCAAGGCCGAGGTCAGGTCAAGATCAAGATTGAGTTAAGGCTGAGACCAAGACAGAGATCAGGTCAAGGCCAGGATTAGATCAAGTTAAGGCACAGGTCAAGTCAAGGCCGTGTTTAAGATGAAATCAAGTCGAGGCCACGTTTGACTTGAGGCAGAGATTGCGTCAAGGCCAAGATTAAGTCTTAAGCCCAAAATAGAAGTCAGTGCAGAGAACGAGTAAAGGCAAAGATTGGCTGAGATCGAGCAAAGGGGATCGAGACCAATTTAAGGTCCAGACCAAATCAAAGCTGAGATCGAAGGCTGAGATCAAATCATTGCAAGATCGAGGTAAGGCAGAGATCAAAGACTAAGATCAAGGCCAAGATCAAGTCAACATTGAGCCCACATAAGAGCAAGACCCTAAAACAGTTCCCAGGCCTTTGATGAATGGTTCACAGATATGTTTACTTTCGTGTACTGGAGATACCAGGCTAATGTGGTCGGGTTAGAGGAAGAGTGTCACTGAAACTCTTTTTGGATGTCATAAAAAAGGAGTGGTTAAAAGGTAGGTGTAAAAAGAGTGCAGTGCTGGTGCAGGCCCTGCTTGCTTGGGGCTTTTTCATGAGCATGGTGAATTACCACCCAGATGCTAATTGATATGGAGCATGGCCACAGTCATTCAGCTGCATTTACTATTAGGAGCCTCCAACCATCAAAGAGGCCACAGTGATTAACAAGTCTAATTAGAGCTTCTTCTGTGCCAACATACACACACACCCACACACAAACAGGCTTGCAATTGAGCTCAAACTGTCATACCGTTTGAGGTGGTGAAGTCAATTCCTTAGCTGAAACACAGTAAAACCTGTTTAATTCGCACCGTCAGTGTTAAACTGGTACCCGGAGCACAGTGTGTGGTTTCATCAGCCTGCAGTTTAAACACACTGTGGTGGGGGGCGGTGGGCAAACTGTGAAGTAAAATCAGCATGAATTTGCTGCTTTTGATCAGGAGCTAACTTGAATTTTGTGATGCTGTGTTATTACACTGTTGAAGCCTGCTGCTCCACTGCCGTACCACAACAGCACTATCTCCATCTGTTCAGATGTGCACACGCATACACACAACTTGTCTAGTCCCTAAAGAGAAGTACTGCCAATAGAATAGGACTTTCTGGAGCAGGTAAACATCAACTTATTGGCACCATGCCTAATGCCACACGTGGGCTAGAGAGGTATAAAAAGCCCCAGCACTGAGCTGTGGAGCAGTGGGACTGTGTTCTCTTGAATGATGGCAGGTGCTCTAGCCAATACTTTTGGGATGAGTTAAGGAGTTGGGAGATAAGGTGGGTGTGGTGATCATCCGACCTCCTGATCTCACTAAAAACTCTGGTTGCTAAATGCAAACAAATCCTCACAGCCATGCTCTAAACTCTAGTGAAAAGCCTGCCCTGGACAGTAGATACAGTTAGTCAAACAAATGCAGGATAAACGCTCTTTTTAATACCCTTTATTTCTACATAAAGAATAAATGGGCAAGTGTCCCAATACTTTTGTCCATACAGTGTATCTACACAAGAATTGTATGTGACTTCTGGTGAAAAATATGGTTTAACAACCCTGTTACTTTGCCTCAGAATGAATCTTTGCTCTGGCTGGGTGACTCTTTTTTGTTTTTAACACTGTAGCAAGAATATTGTAATTATTTTTGGAAATATTCTTGGTTTCCTCTAAGTGCAATGTAAATTTAGCTTTTATCTCCAGAGGCTGCAGTTGGTGCATACCTGCCCACTTCCTTAGGTTTGGCTTTCTCACATGGTATTTTCAAGTTCCTGTTCTGGGAAGGGAGCAGAGGTTAGAGAGAAAAAATACAGTGAAATACCATGAAACCACTACAATTAAAAACAAATACCACAATAAACCGTGAAACTGACTGACAGATATACTGTGAACCGCTAGAATAAAAAATAGCATGATATACAGTAAACAGCTAGAATAAAAATACCATGATATTACAGTGAAACCACTAGAATAAAAAATACCATGTTATTACAGTGAAACCACTAAAATAAAAAAAAACATGATATACAGTGAAACCACTAAAATAAAAAATACCATGTTATTACAGTGAAACAACTAATATAAAAAATACCATGATATTACAGTGAAATCGCTAGAATAAAAAATATCATGATATTACAGTGAAACCACTAAAATAAAAAATACCATGTTATTACAGTGAAACCACTAGAATAAAAAATACCATGATATTACAGTGAAACTGCTAGAATAAAACATACCATGATATTACAGTGAAACCGCTAGAATAAAAAATACCATGTTATTACAGTGAAACCACTAAAATAAAAAATACCATGTTATTACAGTAAAACCACTAAAATAAAAAATACCATGTTATTACAGTGAAACCACTAAAATAAAAAATACCATGTTATTACAGTGAAACCTCTAAAATAAAAAAATGCCATGCTATTACAGTGAAACCACTAAAATAAAAAATACCATGATATTACAGTGAAACCACTAAAATAAAAAATATCACAATATTACAGTGAAACCACTAAAATAAAAAATACCATGTTATTACAGTGAAACCGCTAGAATAAAAAATACCATGATATTACAGTGAAACCGCTAGAATAAAAATACCATGATATTACAGTGAAATCACTAAAATAAAAAATACCATGATATTACAGTGAAACCACTAAAATAAAAAATACCATGATATTACAGTGAAACTGCTAGAATAAAAAATACCATGATATTACAGTGAAACCACTAAAATAAAAAATACCATGATATTACAGTGAAACTGCTAGAATAAAAAATACCATGATATTACAGTGAAACCGCTAGAATAAAAAATACCATGTTATTACAGTGAAACCGCTAGAATAAAAAATACCATGTTATTACAGTGAAACCGCTAGAATAAAAAATACCATGATATTACAGTGAAACCACTAGAATAACAAATACCATGTTATTACAGTAAAACCGCTACAATAAAAAATACCATGATATTACAGTGAAACCGCTAAAATAAAAAATACCATGTTATTACAATGAAACCGCAAAAAATAAAAAATACCATGATATACAGTAAACAGCTAGAATAAAAATACCATGATATACAGTGAAACCGCTAAAATAAAAATACCATGATATACAGTAAACAGCTAGAATAAAAAATACCATGATATACAGTAAACAGCTAGAATTAAAAATACCATTATATACAGTGAAACCGCTAGAATAAAAAATACCATTATATTACAGTGAAACCACTAAAATAAAAATACCATGACATACCGTGTACAGCACCTATTATAATGATTTACCCTGCAGTATCAGCAAAGCTGTTCTAATACACTGTCTATGGACTTAAATTAAACCATGTAAATTATTCTATTCTGGTAAAATAACAATTTATTATTAATGTTATAGTTGTGCATAACAACTTTAATGAGCCCTTGAAATAAATACAATTTATAGTCCACAGCCTGTTTCTGTTTGTATTCGTATCTGTTGCTCTCATGTAGTGGATTGCCTTACAACTACATCTCACTGCTACAAATAAGTCGTTAATAAAAAAGACTAATGAACAAATAATGAAACTGAACCTGATTTCAAATCTACACTACTTAAATAAAGCCTTTTTATTCGCTGTTTGTTTAGTTGAGCACCTATTACACCTATCTCTAATGAAGCAATAGAAAGCCAGACGTTGTTTGTTTTCCCAACCTGATAAACACAATAAATAAACCTGGCTGCTCTGATTTGACAAATGAAGGCGTTAAAACTCCAAATAGAAATGACTGCAGCCGTCTGGTCTGTTTTTAGTACTCCAGCAACACTGGCCTGAATAATAACTACACACTCATTAAACTGTACCGTGTTTACCAGACTCACTCCTAATCCTGTAGATTTGCCCGTGGAGTTGTTCCTGGCTATTTCTTCTTGGAGCTCTAAGAAGATCTGAGCACCCATTTATTATAGAGGGATTAAAATACGGAGGTGCCCCTAATAAGGGTGTGATTCGTTTATCATTATAATTACTGTATTCTCTATTCGTCTTTTGCAGTCAGTGACCTGGAACAGCCCTCCATGAGCAAGTCTCAGACGAGCAACATGCATATGCAATTATTCCTGCCAAGGCTGAGACAAACACTGATCCAAGCCCAGTCCCTGCATGGTTGCTCATTATAAAAAGTATAAAGTATAGTGTTTGTGTGTGTGTTTGATTATTAGCATGTGTGTCCCATTGTTTTTTTCTTTCACCCCCCTTTTCTCGAATATCTCCAATTTTTTTGAAGGTGCAGTTTACCCAGAAATGCTAACACAGCTAGTTGGGCTTAGCATGAGGCCACTAACTCTGTGTCCCTCGTTTTCAGTCATTTTTAGCATTGTAGAACAACAACAATAACAACAACAATGACAATCCCTGCAGTAAGAGGCATACTTAATTAGATGCCAATCTAAGCAACATTGCTTCTATTTCTTTTTATACCTAATAAAAAAATGACGTCCAATTACAAGTTATCTTTTAACTACGTTCATAACCTTAGATTGAAAACAAGCAATACTGTAGTAGATATCTGACCTTCATTCAATTACGATTCTCTAGGAAACTCAAATTTTATCAGAATCTCTAAACCAGGATTAGATTCTATTTTTTATAAATTATTGAAATAAATGAATCCACAGATGGGACTAAAGAGTAGTAAATACTAACAGTAAACAGGTTGTACAAACAAAAGCAAATAAGTATCAGCTTATAATGAAATAGTTTAGCACCACCTAGCACAGAGAAATTGCAAAGACAACCCAGTCTTTGAGCTTGAATAGCTGACATGACTGTTTCTAGATACACTCTTTAAAAACATGGGTTCTTCAGAGTTCTTCAGGTGGCATTTAGTAAAGAACACGGTTCTATATAGGCTCTTTGCCTGGTCAAACTAGCAACCACCCACCAACACCCTAACAACCATAAAGCAACACCATAGCAACCACCTAGCATCACTGTACCAGCCACCTGGCACAAACAGTTTCAACAGTTTCAACACCATGGCAACCATTCAATACACCACAGCAACCTTCTAGCAACATTACAGCATTCATCTAACATCCACTTATGACCTCAATAGCAACCACCTACCAACTCCATAACAACCACCTGGGATACCAGAGCAACAACTACCAACACAACGGCAACCACCTGGCAAAACCCGAGCAACCATTAAGCAACACCTTAAGGACCACCTGAAATATCACAGCAACCACCTGGCATCACTAGCATAGCATCCACATCCCAACCCCTTATTAACTCAACAGCAACCACCTAGCAACACCTGGGATACCATAGCAACCAATCACAAAAACAACATCATAGCTACATGGCTTAATCGGTTTTAACCTAGTGCCCGCATAGCAACACCACAGCAACCATCTAGCAACAATCTGTGTGCTCTAAAGGAGAATTGGAGTAATGTGAATTCTCCAAGTTTGCAGACATTTGTGGAATCAATGATAGAGTTCAACGAACTTGATAAAGGAGATATTAAGACTTCTTGACTTTCAGTAGCCATGAGGAATGATGGAACCTTGTTTAAGTAATAATATTTGATAAAGAAAATTACCCCTCAAAATCTCAGAGTCACAGAGATACAGTGCAGTCAACCTGACCGGACGCACAAACCCTCAAATTCAAGCAGACAGTCTGTTTGGTTTCAAATCCAACACACTGAAAAAACTGTCACTATCCAAATACTGACAGATTGCTCTGCACATATTGCAGCCTGAGACTGAGAGCCAGAAGTGGATTCCTGCGATTAACCTGAGAGCACAAGAAGTGCGCTTGAGTCGAGTGGCACATGCACGCAAACACTGACGCTAATTAACACCCAGGCAATGCGCTCACAACTACCCATCATGTCAATCCAGCAATATGTGCCTTCAGTTAAATAGCCTTCAGTTTACTACAGCTGTAGTTAATCACACAAACACAAAGCATGAAGGACTGCCCATTAACAGCACAGTCCTTACATAGACATGGAAAAAGTGAAGCCACTGAAATAGATTCAAGATACACTACATGGGCAGAAGTATTGGGACGCACCTCTTAATCACTAAATTCAGGTGTTTCGTTCAGTCCCATTGCCACGAGGGTATAAAATCCAGCACCCAGCCATGCAGTCTGCCTTTCCACACATTAGTGAGATAATGTGTGGTTCTAAAGAGCTGACTGAATTCCAGCATGGTTCTGACTGTAACAGGAATGCCACCATTGCACACAGTCAGTTGGTGACATTTCTTCCCTGTGAGTGGTATTAATGAAAAGTGGAGGCATTTAGGAACCACAGCAACTCAGCCACGAAGTGTCAGACCATGTAAAGCCAGGGTCGCAGAGTTCTGAGGAGCTTAGTGCATATTTGCCATTGCAGACCATGCCCTGAGATGGAATTGGAATGGAATGGATATTTTCGGCTTGGTGTCCGGGACAGCTTTAGTGTGGTCTGCATGTGAAGCCGGACTCCTCCGTTGGTGTGGTGAATGATGAAGGAAAGGGAGGAGTCGGAGTGGAGGTGGTTGCAACATTTGTTCAATGCAGAACTGAACTGAAAAGCAGGGGTATATGAGTGACTTGAGGGCCAGGGGGAGGAGTTCTGGGCATTATCTGGGACATGATCAAAGCTCTTGTCCACATATATAGTCATATCAGAATATTATGATCACCTAATAGTGGACTTGGATGACACTAGCGACGAGACACTGCGGCATGGACTGTATTAGGTGATGGAAGGTGTTCATTATTGGGGGTTAACTAGTCCATAGTGATGCGTCGATAGCTCTGTACCCAGAGTCGTCACTGTTATGCTGTTGGGAGGCACTCAATGTGCAAGAACTCTCTTCTCTGTAAACTTTTACTATGATGTCTCTTGAACATCCCACAAAGTTAGCAGTTTCCAAGATGCTCTCACCCAGACCCCTACCCTATATCACCCAGTACCCTAATATCATGCCCTTTTGAACAGCAGTCAAATTGCATCCATTGCCCATGACGATTGTTTTGTTAAGTTCATCTGGGTGTTTGGTGATGAGGTAATGCAAAAAAGATACTCATCCAGGCCAATGTGGCCACGCACCCTCCCCAGGGACATGCCCCAATACATAAATATATATGTATAATTGATTACTATTATCAAACTTAATGCATCACCAGCTTAAGGCTGAGCCATTAGTGTAGATACAGCCCTAAAACCACTTCTTACATCTGAACTTCTTTTAAAGCCAATAGACAGTATTTGCTATGACAGAAGCCTCCAGCAGAAATCCCTCCTGCTAATACCCACAGTATGTACACAATATATATATATATATATATATATATATATATATATATATATATATATACATTGTTTGACATGTTTTCCATGTGCAGTCTGGTTACTATGGTTTGGTGCTGTTTGCTGTTTCAGCAGTTCGTGCTTGGATTTATAATGGTGTATGAAGAGCTCGCCGCAGAGCTGTTTACTGTTGTAGTTTTGTTTACAGGCGTGCTTTAGGCTAGAAAAGTTTCAGGAGGAACATCCCTGCAGTGCTATCATACACATATACAGCAAATCGTCAGCTTTTCTGACACCAGGAGGCGTGCTGTGGACGTGATTCTCTTCTTTTCCTCTGTAATTCTCTCTTTCTCTCTCTCTCTTTGTCCATCTGGTTTTAGTTTCTGTTTTGTCATCTGCTGCGGTTCAGCTAAAGCAGGTTGAAGCATGGGAGAGAAAGAGAGAGAGAGAAAGAAGCAATAGTGAAGGAGAGACTCTCACTCAGAATGACATCGTAAGACTGATGATGTCTAGACAGGCGCTATTTCTTCTTCACAATGAAAAATTCAAATTGACGTGAGAAACTTTCTCAAAGGAAACTGAAACCTTCATCCCACATGTATATAGCTATACCCCACATATATATATAGCTCCACCACCCAGCTAATAGACGTCTGTGCCGGCCAACATTACTTAAGAGTGATGAGGGGAGAGATCTGCCATCTACCCAATTAACCTACCCGTTTCTTACTTCCACTAGCATTAGCAATGCGTCTGTCCCTAGGAGGATAAGGACCTAACATTTGCCTCCTCCGATACATGTGAAGCCAGCCATCGCCTCTTTTTTGCATAATTTGCATAAACAACTGCCGCATGATTGTGGAAAATGGTGGGTCCCCACCTCCACTGAACCGCAGCCAACATCACATAAGAGTGATGAGGGGAGATAGCGACATCTACCCACCCAGGGAGAGAGCTGCAAATCGGACACCGATGGCAAAGCGACATGGCTCGGGATTCAAACCTGCAACCCCTGACCATAGTGGTAGTGCATAAGATCGCTGAACCACCCCTTCTGAGCCCCTCCTCCATGCGTGTTGAGCTCCAACGACGTTGTCTTTTTAGCAGTTTGAAAAGTAGCCATTGCAACTCTCTGCAACTCCCTTCTGGCTGGTCTCCCTTTGCGCACCATCAGGCTTCTGCAAATAATGCAGAGTGCAACAGCAAAGGTCATCTTAAACGTTTCATCTTCAAAGTTCAGCTATGTAACTCCTCTACTGTGTTCTCTTCACTGGCTTCCTGTAGCTGCTGCCTGCAACAGATTCAAACCCCTGACGCTGGCCTACAAAACCAAGAATGGACCAGCCCCACATACTTAATGGCAACAGTCAAAAGCCGATCAGTACCAAGAGCCCTTCGAGCTTCGAGAATAGCTCGGCTCGACCCGCCATCCCTTAAGATCCACAGAAAACAAGCATCCAAGGCTTTTTTCTGTCCTGGCACTGAAGTGGTGGAACGAACTTCCGAACGGCAGAGTCGCTCGCTGTCTTCAAACAAAAACGAAATATCTATCTTTTGCATCCTAGCTGATACAAACTAGCTAAGGATATTTTCTGAGTAAACAGCGAAGCACCCCTTGAATGTGCTAACCCTCAAGCTCTAAGCACTGGTAGCTCTGTGTGATGGGGAGTCTAGCTAGTGTGTGGGAATTGGGAAATAACTACCTTTGTGAGAAAATCGGTAGGAAAAATATCATGAGTGATGAATAATACTCAGGTATTATGAGCGACACTATGTAGTTGGTTCGTGGCTGAGACGGATACTTTTCAGCTGCTCGCTCTAGGTGTGTGTGTGGTAAGTGTGTTGGCTTTCTGTTGCTGATTTTAAACACTCGTCTGTAAGCTGCCACTGTGACAATAATGCTTACTGGCAGTAAATCAGAGTGGCACTTGTTGTTCAGCTAAGTTCTTTAAATAGCTCTGTAAATAAACTCCACCCTGCTGGGGCATCGCCGCATGAAACCCAACGTCACATCTCGTCCTGAGAGAGAGTGTGTGTGCGTGTGTATGTCTTTCTAAAGGATACAATGAGAGTGGTTTATGAAGCAGACATGTGTGTTTTGTTGGGATGCATCTTGCAGGCGTGTACAGTATGATGTGTACAGTAAGGAATTGACACGTCTACATATCTAAACATATTGTCACTGTCATTTTATCTTCTTCTTTATCTTCTTCTTCTTATTATTATTATTGTTTATTTTTTAAGCCTTATGTTGTTATTGTCCATATAATATTTTAATATTTCGGTCCATTCAATTAACCCACCCACTCTCTAGAACTCCCCCTATCACTTGCGATGCTCCTGACACTTGGAGAGTGAGGACAAGCACATGCCTCCTCCGACACATGTCAAGTCAGCCACTGCCTCTTTTTATACTGCATCAATGCAGCATATCTAGGCAGCCAACACACTTGGAGGAAGGCGCCAGGTACCCAGCTCTGATATATCAGCATCACAGTGGGACTGATGAAAGGAGAGAGCTCCATCCACCCACACAGAGACAGCAAAGCCAATTGTGCTCTCTCTGGCTCTGGCTCTGGCTGCTGATGGCGGCTGAAAGTATTTGAGAAGGCTTCATTATGTGAGTGAAGATCTCTAAGATTTAGCTAGGAAGATTACTGTGATTAATACTATTAGTAGTGAATTATCATACAGAAACACGCCTGCACTCTCGATTAACAGTCTCTTTAAATTTGAGTCTTAAGATTGAATGAAGCCGAGAAAACATTTACTGCTGGAAGCGTAATTTACATTGGACAGTGATTTCCTTTTCCTTTTCATTTAATTAAGTTTTTCTGAAATTTCCATTAGTTCCATTAATTCAGTGGTGATTTCTGACACTGTAACACAGCTGCCCTCACAAGGCTAAAATTATTTTCTAGCTGCTTACTGGAATTTTCCGTTCCACCTTGCAGAAACTACGGTTGCCAGAATGCAACAGTGGTGCCGTTTTAAGGTGGAATATCAGCTTCATGCTGCGAGACAGGGCAAACATGACAAACTTGGCATTGTTAATGACTTTAAAATGCTAATTTTAAACTTTTTATTTAATGAGGATCTAGTGAATACATAAATCTGTGTCATGAAGTGTCACCAAATTATAAAAATAGCTATAATAATAAACAACAGCTACAGATATGGTCTTGTCTGCACAGTGACTGCCTGTTGATTTCCCACACCGTTCTACAGATGACGTACAGTTGAGTTGCTGAGGATCGTTCATACTCTCAGACTCACTCTGTGCAGACCGTCACAGACCACGAGAACTCACTTGCAGAGGGGTTAAGAAGGGATGTTACCGGTGGCTGGCTTTATTTGACTCAAAATAATACTGTAAAAGGAATGATACACAGCAAAATTTGGCCACAACGTAATTACCTCATTCCTATGATTTTCCAAACTGTCTCCTCAGATTATAATCCCAGTCCCTGGCCTCAGTCTCTTAAATTTTTCTTCATTTTTACAAAGAAAGGATGTCCCCTGCAGGGCTCTGTATTAAAATGCTTGTTACCACATGACATAAATCAAACTGACAATCCATTTCTGTACAGCGTAGGTTTAGTGAAGCTAAAAACTGGGTACCGGGTTTGGCGAGACGGGCCCCTGAATCCGACAAAGGACCCTACAACCACAGACCAAGCTAAACACCAGCCCCAACAGATAGCTTCCTCTTCTGACAGCCATGATAGCACTCGACGTACACAAACACCTTCGAGCCGTCAGTTCTCTCATCTCTCACTGCTTGTCACCCAAAGCCCATAGATGAAACAAACGCCGCCCATGTCTGCTGCTTTTCAATCCAGTCAGACACGCTGGTGTCGCCATGAAAACATGCCCGCGGACCCCAGAGCCGCGCCAGCTGGGCAGAACGGCCACCCCAGGGCTTGTATGTTATCAGCTTCTGTCACATTGATGCCTCCCTTGGCAAACTGAGGGGGGTGTATTGGGGGTTCAGGACACACTGCTGTGGCTGGACACCCCAACAAAGACCTGGGTCAATAGAGCCTGCAGTGGCTAATTGGGTTTGGGAGATAACCCATTACGTCACCACCGAGAGGCAAACAGAAGAAGTCGATGATTCCTTCAGCGTCTTTGATATTCTGCTCTGTCTCTTTCTATCTATTTTTGCCTGTCTGTCCAAGGAACACACATCCGCAGGTGATGTTTCATGTTGTAAGAAACGGAAGCGAGGCAGAGGCAGAGGGAATAAACGTTCTTAACATCCCATTTCACAAAGGAAATTGGAAGAAAGCTGTATTAGGCATTTAGACGCTCAAATGCATGCTGTTAAGGCTCATTTTTGCTCCCTTTACATACAAAAATGAACGTGTCCGTTTAGTTTGTCCATTTTGCTTTAACCGCCACTGTCCACATACTTTCATGCATTCTTTACATTGGCATGGATGTTAATCAATGCATCCACTAGAGCGGGGGTACTCAATAGCTACTCAAAGACTCCAGATAATCCGTCTAATCTTCGTGGGATCTTCACGGTCCAATCTCGGAGAGATAAAACAATGTCAGCAGTGACATCATTGAGACTCAACAAGCATGTGTAAGCATGTAAACAAAGGCTGTACCAATCGACAACAGTAGTCTAAAGGCTGGGTCATACCTACTGCAGACGCAGACATGGACATGGCAAACACACCGCAGTGTCGGACCGTCCACATTGCTCGATGTTCATACCTAATTGATTGGATATGAACATTGATTCTGTCTGAGAGAAGCATGTGAGAAGCCAGTGTGGTCTTCTGTGGCTGTTGTGAAGAGTGTTAACGCTAGGCGCCACTATGTGACCAAACTTGCAGACAAAAGCAAAGTTGCCAAAAGAACACGGAGGTTAGAACCACACAAGCCAACCATCTTACAGCACCATATCCCCCAGAGCAGCACTGCTTGGTAACAGCAACATGGTGGGGTCGTTTTTTCATATGTGTCCATATGTCTGTGGACACCTCTCCTATGGAATGCACTCAGCTAATTTAAGATGCAGCCACTGCTGACACAGATATGTAAATGCACACACACACAGTTTGTCTAGTCCCTGTAGAGAAGTACTGTCAATATAATAGGACTCTCTGGAGTAGACAAACATGAACCTATTGGCACCATGCTGCCTAATGCCAGATATGGGCTAGAGGGGTATAAAGCCCTCCCCAGCATTGAGCTGTGGAGCAGTGGAACTGTGCATTCTGGAATGATGGCTGGTGCTCCATGCAATACTTTTGGGGTGAGCTGCAGAGTTTGGGATGAGGTGAGGTGGTGATCACCCAGTGTTGTGACCTCACTAAAGCAGCTACTCCAACAAAGCAGGATATACCCCTGGTTTTGGAAGGAAATAAAATGACCTTGTATCTAGCACTTTAACAGTCTGCCACCATTTTCCATTTCTAACAACTGACTGAAACCTAGCTAGGCTACCACTTGTGTTCATAGCCAGTGATGTATCTAGGCCACTCAGGAGGACCAGGGCCAGGTCCCTTCTCATGTAATGATGGGTGCCACCTACTGTACATCACAACGTAATTGGTTGTGTCCTCTGCCAATTCTTATCTATGTTAAGTATATTAGACCTTCTGTTCTGCTCATGAAGTCCTAACCAATGGGAGAGCTTGTTTGGCTGATTCTACCCAGATTCCATACTAAACAAAATCCTGATTGGACAATCTTGGTTGCCAACCGAAACAAGCACTGGAGCAAGAGAGTGTACAAAAGGCTCTGGTAGTTTTTGCAGTTTGTACCTTCTGTGGATAATGTGTTGTGTCCATTAAAACAGAGTGGCCTGTGTGTGTGTGTGTGTGTGTGTGTGTGTGTGTGTCCTTTTCACTTTACTCTGGGTGTAAACGTAGCCAGCATTTTGAAAGGTTTGGCTGTGGGCGAATACAAATTGGACCTGAAAAAAACCCAAGATGAGAAGAAGTGCGAGAGTAGCCCTGTCTGTGTTTATCTTCACTTTAGGTTGTGCTGCTTTGCATTGCAGAGGCGGATGCTGGGGAAGCGAGACGGCCGCTAAGTGGACCCTTGGGAGAGACAGGGGGGATTTAAGCACAGAACAATTCTCTCGTTTTCTTATGAAACCTCTTTGCAATCTTGCTGGCCATAACTCTCTCTCTATCTCTCTCGCACGCTCTGATCCTATGGGCTAGCATCACTCCGCTGTGTGTGCTGTATGTTGCCCTTCTGCCTCTCTCTCTTTTTAGACAGTGTATTTTAATACGTTCCAAGAATGACCAGCAGCCAAGAGTATTTAATGTGAAGTAGCTAACAATTAATGGAAACTTATGGAACAGCAGCAGAAGCTACCTTTGTGTTTTCAGCCCAAGCACAGCAACTGTTGCCAGGTTGGACAAGCTTTGCTCCCAGTCCATTCAACTAGAAAAAAGTGGTAGCAATCCTAAGAGTTTAGAGCTACTTACGACTGCACTTACGTCCAGTTTAAAATTGTGCACTTCCATGCTGTTGTGGCTATAACCACTACTGTTAATTGACCACCAGGCTAACACTAGTGGCGCCTTTCCAATGCATGGTACGTACACCACTATACCCGCCTATACTCAGCTTTTTTTGGTTTTCTATTAGGCAAATGTGGTACCTGGTACTTAGAATCAGGTACTTTTTTTAGTACCTGCATGCTCGTGGTTCCAAGCAGGCCAAGTAGGCACCAAAGTGTGACTGGCCAAAGAGAGTCATCACTCTATGCAACACAAACTAGCCATTTGTAAAATCTCCAAGCTAATCTCTCTAAGTTGTTTAGTTGGCTAGCTTTTTTAATGGTTGCTACTGACAACAAAGCCTGTTTTAGTCCTAAAGTTGTATTGAAGTATTTTGCTGATGCAGGCTTCATGCCTACAGATAAGCTACATTAGCTAGCGCTATTGTTGTGCTACGTGCTATTGTGTATATGTCGTACTGTAAAGCTGTCAAGTGAACATATCCATTTTTATAACAGGATAACAGGATAATATTCTACTCTAGCTATCAAGCTGGACATGTAAGAGAAAGCTAGCCAGCCAACTGGCTAACACTAAAATAATAAAAACACACTTCCATTTTAAGCCAATCAATAAAGTGATTTCACAATTTTATAGAGGGAAAATTATGTAACTTGTCTGCCAGTTACAAGCTAAAACTGACTTATAATTAATAAATAACAAAAAGCTAACTCAGCTAGCTTAGTGCCAAAATCTACCAAATTCTGTTAATATAATTACTTTAAACTCGATAACCATTTTAAATCTAGAAATTTGTTCAGATAATGTTGTCGTGGTTCGTCTTGTCCAGAGGAGGACTTCGTTTGAAAGGAGACTCGTGACCACCGTCTTTCAGTTGAAATATCGAAACATTTTATTCCAATCAAAAGTACAGTGTGGAGAGAGTGTGGCCAATTTTGGGTGCCCCTCTTTCTCTCTCTCCCCAGACAGAGGAGCACCTTGTGTTTTATACCCTACTATACATCATATGCTGTTGGACTGTTCCCATATGCAGGATGTTTGCATTTCATCCATAAGGAACAATCATTAACACCATTACATACGTGGTCTACATGCTGCAGACACATCTGGACCCCATAACATCTCTTTCATGTACCCCCAAAAGTATGTCCAATCTAAACAACATCTTATGTTCGTTCAGTTCATGTACAGTTTCTCACATTTGGTCAGGAAACGGACCCCACTCTCCTTTCCAAGTCTACCCCATGGGCCTCACCATATCATTCCTCAATTCCATACCATTCCTTCAGGCCTATGAACATCTGCATAGCCAATAAATATACCACAATGTCATTTAGAATCCGAAAACCAAAGTGATGGTGTTTTGTAAGGCCACCAGCTACATGTCGGTGTGGAGCTGTGGTAGTGGAAAATAAACCAGGTACCAGGTACCAACAAGCAAATAGAGTTGAGCAGGATAGGTACCATGCAATGGAAAAGCGCCATAGGGTGGGTTCAAGGCTTGAGTTCTACAGCCTTTCCTGTCAATGTTAAGGATGCATTTTGGATGCCAGTGTCTACCAGGTGCCAATTTTTAAAACTCGATCTTTATCTAGAGCTCATCAAGTTTTAAGTAGTGAACAGCAACTTAAGCATTAGAGTTAATGACTCTTATGTTCTAAAACTGTTACATTAACATTAATAATCCTATATTTGAATTATTATCCATCTGAATTGATCAATGAATACTCTTAATGATTACCCATAGTGTTCTAGTAATCAGTACCGACATCCTGAACAGTTAACCAAGTACTCAAATACCCATGCACACCCTGATGCTTGCTTAAAAAGTGAAAAACGGACCAAATGTCCCTACCAAATGTCAGGGATCAAATCCCAATCCATATCTAGAGCCCTTCAAACTTCAAATACAGCTCGGCTTGACCCATCATCCTTTAAGACGAATGGCAGACAAGCATCTAGACTTTCCTCTGACCTGGAACTGAGGTGGTGGCTCGGGCCTCCCCCCCGGGTGTCCAAACAGCTGGGTCTGAGACTGCTCCCTGTGTTCAAACGCCAACTGAAGACCATCTGCTCCAAGAGAAGTGATGAAGCACAAATCTTGGCCTGTTAAAGGAGTAGTTTAGGGAAAAGTCCAATGATCATGATTCACCACTTCATCCAGATGCAGTCAATTAGCCAAGACAATGGCTACGCTATCACGGCTAACACTAGACTTAGACTTAGATCACCAATCACATCTCTGTAAATATATGCCCAGAAACCTCTCTCAACCTTTCTCATAAAGCATCTCATTTGCCTTAAATGTTAAAATAAGGTCTGTCTATTCTAATTTTGAAGCAAATAAATGAAGGCTTTGCACGTGTATTTACCAAAATGTGATTGGTGACAGTCTATGGCCATTGTGGGTTAGCACCTAGCATCTCCTTGTGTACACTAAAGATATCAAACATGTCTTGGCTGATCCACTGCATCTGGATTAAGTGATAAATCATCACATTCAGTGAATATCTGTGTAAAATTGTGATTTAATTGCTTCAATAATCCTTAAAACTGGAACTCGAATATCTTTGACCACCTTACTCCATGTTCTAAACCACATACATTTGTCTGTGCAAAAATAAATGAAGTGTAATGAACAGGATAAGAGACATTTTTGGGCAAATACTTGCCTGAGGTAAGACTGAGGTGGCAAGACTAGTGACAGTCTAAGCCCAGTGACTGTTAACATCGTTATCCTAGCATCCTCTTGTCTTAGCTGATGAAATGCATCTAGGATCAGTGATCAATCATGCTATTTAGATTTTTCACTGATGCTTTAAAGGCTTGTGATTGCACTTAAATGTCTTGTGCCGTGTTCACGCGCTAGTCAAAAGATAGAGAGCTTTGTTTTCTGAGTAAAATAAAAAATGGGGGTTAATGTACCTCCAACTTTCATCTATTTGCTCTGGATGGAACAATAAATAGCATTGTTCTACAGCAAGTCTTCTCTGTCATGTTGAAAAGGTGAAAGGTCACCTTATCTCCCAAATTTCTTACAAGAAATTACAACTTAAGGGTTGTAACTTCCAAGCCGGGAACTCTATTTATTATTATTAGTTTTTATTATTGGTAGTATTTACCATAATTTCTGATAGCACATGAACTCAGCCTTGTTTTCGCAGGTATTAAAACCATGTTTAGGACTCATAGTGGGCCCTATCTTACACTCTGCACAAGACACGTCACGATGCTCAGTGCTATCTTACACCCCGCCAACAGTCTATTTTCTACGTTCGTAGGTGGGGAGCATCATGGCGCCAGGTAGCTGCACCATTGGAATAGCAATCCACCAAAGTCAGACCGCACCTGGCTCTTAAAGGGATTGGCGAGTGACACACTGATTGGTTTATTACACATTACACTCAAAACAGCCCTATGATTAATTAAGAGACTTAATACATGCTTTTTACGAATTTCGAGTCGCACAAGGTGTACTTTTTCCATCGTTACAATAGCAAAGACACACTGACACGCCCAAAATCAAGCTGTTGGGCATTGTGTATTGGGTATACATCTTCATCTGTATCTAGGAATCAACACTGACTCCTGCATTTAGCCGTATCTAAGCTCAGTAGAATCTTGGGACTCTACCCTATTCTACTATTCTACTCTAAATACTCTTTGTATAGGGAGTACTTGGCTTGCGATACACGCATGTGCATCTGTGTGAGTAAAGCCAAGGGATCTCCAATTCCCTGCTCATATAATGGCACATTCTCCGCTGTAATATTGCCCTTTAAATTCTCCTCTATAAGCATAGTCGAAGCATGCCTGGCATTGTAACAGTTTTTCCTGCCGCTGAGTCGCAGTGGCGAGCTCAGGCCACTAGGGAGCAGTGCACAAATTGTCTATAAATATTGACTGTGTGGCAGGGAGGCGTGTAAGACAGGCCAAAGTGTTAGGGTCATCCTCAGAGCACAGCATCCAGCCGAGACCACCGCTAACAGAGAGAGAGAGAGAGAGATAGAAAGAAACGTACTGCCGTACACATTTCACTGCTGCTTAGAGGTCAGCGCCCCCTACAGCCCTGGGGAACACTGCTACACGATCAACCTTTTACTGGAGATGGGACAGATCTATAGACATGGACACTCAAACTCACAGACATGCGCACACACACACACACAAGTGTATACGTGTGTATTTCCATGTGATTGTCTATTGCTGTAGCTAAATTCTGACATGCTAAGCCCAACTTAATCCTAGCTTAAAGGAATGGCTTGAGTAATCAGAGGTAATCGAGGCCACCATGACTGCAGCACAAATATAGACATTTTATTTACTATCCAAACCCACCAGTGATCTTGCTCTCCTCTGAGTTTCATATGTAATGTTCAGGATGGCAAAATAGTGGCAAATCTAAGAAAAGAGCTTTCTTTGGGGACTATTTTATCTCAGAATACCCAGCATGTATCCTTCCACCATAATTAAATTTTAAAAACTACATTTTAGGCCAAAGTAAACTGCTGTAAGACAGCGTCTCAGACATCAGGCAGTGCATTTATAGCCAGGTCATGCCATGACTTTATTTGATGTATCTTTTAAAAGCGTTGAGCTCTTCAGACGTCTGATTTCATTGACCACCACTGTGAGCAAATCTGAATGGATAAGTTTCTTTAGAATAGAGTTTCAAACCATAGCCACTATGAACGACTTTGTTCACTTTTTAAACGTTAATTATTTAAGATGTTTTAAGACGAATTCGTAGCCTTTCTCTTTAACATCCATTTTTTTCTTTAAAGGTGGACAAACATATACACACAGACACACACACACATAAATAAAAGGGATGGAGACTAAAGGAGGAACAGTAGGACTAGCAACAAAAATATATGAACCCTCATAGATCAGTTTCTGTTGTCCCCTATAACCGTGTTCAAAAACTCCAGCCGCTGCAGCCTTCCTAAATATACCCCCAGCCTGCAGGGAGATGGGGGCAGCATCCTGCAGCTTCCAGACCCCCGTAATGAGAGACTGGGCCTCCTGCAGCCCCCTGCGGGCCCCGGGCTTAGAGCAGGACACGCTGCAGCTCAGAGAGATTCATCACAGCTCAGAGGACTGAAGGGTCTGGCTCAGCTCGGGACAGAGCAGGGTCAGAGCTGACACAGCAGGGTCATCCAACAGAGAGAAAGAGAGAGAGAGAGAGAGAGAGAAAGAGACAGAGAGAAAGAGAGAGAGAGAGAGAGAGAGAGAGAGAGAGAGAGAGAGAGAGAGAGAGATGGGGAACCAATAAAGAGAGAGAGAAAGACTGAATATATATATATATATATATATATATATATATATATATATATATATATATATATATATATATAAAGAGAGATACAGTACAGATGGTGAGAGCGAGAGAAAAGAGAGAGAGACATGGAACCAATAGAGAAAAAGAGAGAGATGATATATAGGGAGATAGAGGTGATGAGAGAGCGAGAGAAAGAGAAAGAGAAAGAGAAAGAGAGAGAGAGACATGGAACCAATAGAGAAAACAAAGAGAAAGGGAGGATGTATGGGGGGTCATTGGGGACCAATAGAGAAAAAGAAAGAGAGGATATATAGAAAATGAGTGTTTGTGAGAGAGAGAGAGAGAGATGGGAAACCAATAGAGAGACAAAGAGCAAGAGGGAGGGAGAGAGAGAGCGACTGAGCGAGAAGAGAGTGAGCATGACACCTTAAAAGTATATCAAGAGCAGGAAGGAGAGAGAGAGAGAGAGAGAGACAGAGGGAGCATGCCACCTTTAAAAGATGTCAAGAGCAGGGAAAGGGGAAAGAGAGAGAGGGAGAGAGAGAGAGAGGCGGGGGGAGAGAGAGATCCACTCCATCTTCTCAGTGAGCCAAATCCGGATCAATCAAAGTCAGCAACAGCGCAGAGCAAGGTCAAACCCGGCCCGAGTGAATGAAAGCTCTATTAGAGTCCAGCACTGCTGAGAGAGGGAGTCAGGGGACGGGCCGGCGGCCAGAGACCATTAGTTAATTAATGATGCTGAAGAAAAATGCATCAAGCGTACCATCAGTTCTCTGGAACCTTTATTACAATGCAGTTCTGAGTACAAGTAACGTTTCTTCACAGGCGAGTCTAATTCTTAATTATAGCAATTTTCTGAAAATGATGATGTTTGAAGATGACCATGTGCTTCCCCACAGAGCGGGTAAGTGGACCATGCATTTTGGGCTAGAGAGCGTTTTAACTGGTCTGTAAATGAAAATGATGCAAAACTATAGGAGATGTGTTTTAGGGGAAGTTCTTCTATTGACTTGTCCATGCTCTGTCCACTAATGTGCTGTTTTGTAGAAACTTTGGCCAGGATGGACAAGCTTTACAGAGTGTTGCTACAGATCTCACTCAACCTCATAAGAATCTGCAGCAATCTTTGCTTAGAGTTTTACGCTGCCAAGCCGGACTATGCTGCTGTAGACCAGTGGTCTCCAGATCTTCTCATGGAGAGCTTCTATACCTTCCTGCAGGTTCCAGGTCCAATCCAAACCCAAAACACATCCCATTCAGCCAAAGAGGGACTTCTGAAGGCAGTACTTAGTTGGATCAGGCAGGTGGATTGTGCTTGGATCCAATGTCTGCTGGAAGTTAGCTCTCCAGGAGCCGTGTTGGAGATCCCACTGTTGTACACATCAGCCACCAGAGCAAAGGAGGAATGTGCACCCCACATGTATCCACTGTTTTGGAATTTCACAGAAAATGGATCAACAGAAATGCTGCAGATGTGTGGCTGTTCACTTGATGGACAGCTGCTCAGTGTTTACTGCAGCTCTGTGCCCAAACTGAAAGAATTACTGTAAAATGACTGTCAAAATTGTAAAAAAGCAGTTAAAAAAAGCTGTATTCCAGACTGTTGGTTATGGTTAATGGTTAAACTTCGGCGATTAATCCACAGTTCAAGTGCATCTCAAACCAGTGTGTGTGTGGAGTGGGGGGGATTCATACAGATCATGGATTATTCATGATCCATTACACCACTACCTGAACCAGTACAGAACAGTACTCATTTGTGAACGCATTTGCGGGCGGAGCATGCTTACTTACAACTGCCTTTCTTACAGAGTCGCTTCCATGGACAGTTTGTCCAGTTTCAGCCTTTAAATGCTGGTTGATCTGCATTAAATCCACATTTTACAACAGATTGGATGAGCTTTTGTGCTATTTCAGAATCCGACCGAGCGCGAGTCACACTTCCATATCCGTCCCACAAGCCAGCGTCTTCCGTAACATTTCTCCGCAACACGTTTTATTCATTGTATGACACTGACAGCATAAGAAGTATCTAGGCAAACAAAACTGTTCTTGAAAAAAAATGTTTTTTCAGCAAGTAAATCGTCTTACATGAATTTTAAATGCGTTGCGATGGTCCTACTCATCCATCCTAATTAGAGCTCCGAAATGGTTGTGGCTCAATCCCACAGGAGCAGCTGGAGAACCGTGTGTGACTGACGTGTTTGATATGTTGTCCTTGAACAGTCGTGGATATAAAGTCTCTAGAGCTGAGAGGCGATTAAATACTGCATCTACTGCACTGGAGTTTACCCTGGCCCACACATACACACCACTAAATCTGCACTCACACACACTCAAACGTACATACACATGCATGTACCCATATCCATCCAGTCAAACACACCCACACACGGCTACGGACGGGTGACAAATTAACAGACGAAAGTGCAACCTCCCACTAGAAAAATGCTGAGCTGGTCCAGTCGGCTTGGTTTTGGATCAAGATGTTAAGAGGGAAAGTCTGAACACCTCATTTACACCTGGTTGTTTCAGGTGACTAGTATTTGGATTGTAATTAATTAATTAATTATTAACTGTTTGTTAATTATCCATTATTCATGCATTAGTTCAGTGTTCATTAAGAGTGAGCTGTTACCTACTAACTGATTCAGTACTGTGAAATTAGTAGTGAGGACCTGTGACCATTAGAACAACACAATCTAGACATTTACCAGTAAAAGTGTACCCTAAAAAAATTCATATGGCAAGTTTTTTGTTCATATTTTACGAGTTACACTAGAGCTCCCATCCACTGGTGGCGCTGTTTTGCCAAATACTCCCAACCTGACTGCCATGTACTTGCAGTCCTGCAGAATCTGTAGGAATTTCACATTTTACTCTAATTAAATTAGGGTTGGGGGAGGTTAAGTTTAGGGAATGTTGAGATTTAGTTTAGGCTGAGGATGAGGTGTAGGTTCACATCATAAAATTAAAGGGTAAGTGTTAGGTTAAGCAAAGGTTTGGGTGCAGTAGGTTATGCTGTGGTGTAGGGTCAGGTTCAGGTTCAGCTTTTTTAACTATGGTTGGGTGGTATAACGGTAATATTGTACACCGTGGAATTTAGAAATGCTGCCAGAATCTTAAAATGAGGACGCTATTTCCGATGTGTCAAATTTGTCTTATATGTCTTGTAAGTACACAGCCAAAATAAGTGCATTGCCCCTTTGTGCACATAATAGAGCCACAGGCTTGGGGAGCTCATCGTCCACTGTAGTTGTGGATGAACCAGTCTAGTAAATATGCCTGAAAACAGTGGAAAACACCACTCCCTCAACTCTGTGCTCTCAGATATGAGGCTTTATCCTCCAAACATGCGTGATTTGAGCCACAGTTAGCTGCACCACGGTATATGCTGGAGGTATAGCCTGTTAGCTAACTTATCTAAGACTGCATAGTTGGCCACAAGCCCGAACAGGGCAGAACCGATCTCTCATTTCGCCTTTCTGTTCCCAACACCAGTCGCTCAACTTTTGTCGAGCTGTCTGATACTCAGTGTATCTGTAGCTGAGCTAGTTAAGCAAACCAATTGAACCAATGAACCAATAGGAGAGCTTGTTTAACTGTACCCAGATATCACTGAGGACAAAATCCTGACTGGACAATTTTCTACAAAAGTAACCTTTTTGTTAACAGCACAGCTTCAGAATAGACAGATATTATGATGTGAAGAACTGGTCTTAATTATGGGTTTTACAGAGTATAATTAATAGTGAAGATTGTCACAAAAAGTAATGAGGAATGGTTACATTTTTTTTTTTAAAGTAAGGAATAATTAATAAGGAAAAAATGTAAATGTAAATAAAGCTCAGAGCACAATGCAAAGTACTTAATAAACATAGTCTATTAACCTGTAGTTAACTTAGTTAACTAACCTATGAATAATGGATTATTATAAATCATTTATTAACAGCATATTTGATCATATAAAGTGTTTTTAAAGGTAAGACATCTTAATTTCCTCTTTAATTTGTCACCCATCTGTATTCATGTACACAGTGCCATTATCTGTATCTGCATTAGGATTGGAACTGGAAGTGGGTGTGGCTATGTTTATCATTTGATATCTGTTTTAAGATTATTTTATTATAATTTATTACATTTTTTTTCCCAATTTGGAAGGCCAATTACACAATCCCTGTTCATGTGAACTCCCCCTATCACTAGCAATGCCCCCAACTAGCACACAGGTAAAGCCAGTCACCGCCTCTTTTTGAACGACAGCTAGCAGATCAATACAACTAACAGACACCTGTGCTAATCAGCATCACATCGGGAGTGATGTGGGGACCCACCTCTGAGAGAGCAAGGCCAAGTGTGCTCTCTCGGACCTGGGATTTCTGATCCAGCGTTCCTTGATAGTGGCAGCGCCTTAATCGACTGTGGCAGAGGTGAGTTATTAAAGCCAATTGGTTTGAGTAATTGTGTGTTTTAGAGTCAGTTTGTATAGAAATTTGGTTTTATTGTGAAGCTCAGTGAGGCAGTGTCAAGTTCAGGCTACTGGAGCGAACCGCTGAGGGCCGGACTGCGTTCATTTGGTAGCATGTTGTACTTCCTATTAGTTCATTCTGAATAATTTAGATTTGATAACATCCCTACCGTACACCCCCACACACACACACTTCCATTCACAGATACACACAGATGCCTAGCTACATGCATGTACTGACATTCATATAAACACTTCCACACACATATCCATTTGCCCACAAACACACTCAGTCACGTGGGGGACGCTTGCATACACACTCCAGCATTCACAACCAGCATGTTTTAACCATACAGTCCAATAAGTTAACAGACGTAGTTCAAGCTAAAGAAGTCCAGACTGTTGTCCAAATCAAGTGACATTTGTCCATTTGCTCCAGAAGACCTTTATATTTATATATAGATATATATATATATATATATATTATTTTTAAAATTTTATATTTATAGAGAGGAACGTGGTGCAGGAATGGTCCATCACCCAGTCTTTTCATTGGCCAGTGCCATCAGCTACAGTATACAACACAGTATGTCCAGTAAGTCCATCCATCATATGTGGTTAATCCTCCTCTCAGTCCATGGTTGAGCCTTTTCTGCTATAAGTGGGCCTCTTTTTCCCCCCAGAATCGGAATTCCACGTAAAAGAAGAGCCTTGGGTCTCTCAGAAAGGGCCGTCGTCTTCTCGCTATCGCGTGACCTAAAAAAGAAAAAGAGAAAGTAATGAGAGTGCCGCGTATTTTAGTGTGAAGTCTGCGATGCTGTTCTGGCGCCAAGGGTGAAGGATGTCTCCTTCACACCAATCAGAGTAGAGCACGGATACCAGGGCAAATTCCAGAGCGAGGCCTACCTGCCGCATTTAAATGAGCAGAGAAAGAGAGAGAGAGAGAAGGAGAGGTAGAGCGAGGTGGGAAAAGATATAAGAGCATAAAGTAAAGAGTAATACGGAGAGCAGTGTTACAGTTAAAGGAGCTCAGTAATTTTCAACGACATGAGCACTGGAGCCTTGCAGGAACTGTTTCAACTCCTCTGAGATACACACACACACACACTTACACACACTTAAACACACACTTAAAGCTCAGTGGAGCAGCAGTGCATGAAACTCCCTCTTCTGCAGTTTGCCGCCTACTGTTGGCTCCTCGGAATGACTGGCAGGCCATTACAGGTAATTAACAGTACTTTTTAAATGTAATTAAACCATTATGTACAAAGAGGAAGCAAATGCCTGAGACCAATTTTTATTTAAACCTGGAAATATTTCATTTTATTATTATTTTAGATATATTTTATTGTATTTTTTAATCCTGGTATTTTTTTGTCAAATTTGTCCCTCTTTTCTCTGGTACTACCAATTAAGCCACCTGTTCATATCTTCACTTAGCACTAGCAATGCTCCTGACACTAGGAGGGTGAGAACTTAACACAAGCTCCTTTGACACATGAGAAGCCAGCCACTGCCACTTTTCGAACTGCCACAGATGCAGCATCACCAACGCTGGATCAACGCACCAGCTGAAAGATGCCTGTGCTGGTGAACATTGGCTTAAGGGTGATGAGCAGAGTGCATCATCTACCCACCCAGAGAGAGCACGGACAGTTGTGCTCTCTCAGACTCCGACCTCTGCTTGAGATTCGCACTTGCGAACCCCAGGCCATAGTGGTAGCGCATTAGACCGCTGATCCACTCAGAGCATCTCCCATTCTGCAGTACAGAAGCACATGCCAGTTATCACACTAGCCTTGTAGTGTTGTGGTACGAGAGACTGGTCGCGATCACATTTGGACTAGGTCTAGTCTCGGCCTTGGGGTAAGGTGGACTTGGAAAGTATTGTCTAGACCAGATGAGCCCAATGCATCTGACGACATTGCCCTGGTTGGTCTAAAATATGATTAGAATTATTAATAATTTCTGACTATATATTATTTAATGCTATATTTGACCAAATATAATGAATATAATATTGTTCAAATAATATAATATTATTTATTATTTATATTTTATATATATTGTGTAATAGATAGATAATTGTACAAATATTTATTTTTTCTTCTTTTCTTTTTAAAAATCTTAAAAAAAAAAAAAAAAAAAAGGCTTTTACACAAACTTGTGGAGTCCATGTAGCGGTCATGCCTGCCCCTTTTGTCATGTCTGACTTTGTTTGGTTTTTGCCATCTGCTCCCAAGCCCATGGCTCTGTTTATGTCTTGTCTGCCCTAGCCACGCCTGTCCATTAGTGTTTCCGCCAGTGTCTCCTCTGTAGCCACGCCCCCTTGTTAGTCCCAGGTGTTCCTTGTGAGTCTTTTGTTAGTGTCTGTATAAGCACCCCTTTGTTTCAGTTGTCCCTTGTCTGGTCTTGTGTGCGTGTTGTGCATTGTGCTTGTGCATGTTCATGGCAGTTTCATGGTTTGTTGAGTTGGCCTGTTTATGGAATTCTTGTGTTGTTTATTTGGTGAGCTTTGTTCTTGTTTGGTTTTTGTTTGTTTTAGTTTCATGTATTAAAAGATCCTGCGAGTATGTCCACCTCTGTCTCGTGACAAACCGTAACAGTAGTCACAAACAATTCATTAATTTAATAATCAATCAGCACCTCCAACCAGCAGCCAACATCCCGTCACTTGTTCCAAAGCTACAAGACACCAATAATTCATATAATGCCCCCTTATCCCATTGGCTCCTCAGGATGATTGGCAGGCCAGCTCAGCCAATGGAGCGGCTGATGTTTGGGGTCATAAATTCAAGAGGAAGCCCGTGAGCTGCCATCCATCGCCTGTCTCTCACGCTTACCGATTTAATTAGGGCTCTTGATTCGAGAGGCTCGGCGGAACCTGTAGCCCATAATGCATCCTAATGAACGCGACAGATGTTGCGCTGTTATTCCGTCTCTCCGAGCAATTACTCTTACGGCGCCGACGCGCTCTCTGCAACTGTTTTCCTTTTGATACGTCACCTGTGCCGCCCCACAGCACAAATTGCCTTTCGCAGATTTCGCTGGATTACAAAGGTTCCGAATGGGGGGGCCCCAGGCTCGCGGCAATCTGTCGACATGTGCCGGAGCGCAATTAACCCTCGGAGCGGCTGGGTTGTTGCTACACGTGTACAACTGGTTTTGTTTCTTTCTCCTGGCCTTTCACACCACCTCCACCTTCTGCTACTATTGTCTTAACAACGTCTGTAACCGCCTTGCAACGTAGTACACCCATATGCCCCTTTTATACTTAAAATGAGAAGCTCATTCTCAATTTTCAGGATTCTTTTACAGGTAATGTTCATCCTCAATTTTACTGGTTAGTTACATCAGTGTCCTGTTTGGACAAAAATTACTTGGTACTTAGTTTCTTGTGCTACACGTTGCTCACTGCAACATCACAGAACTTTAGCCCAGTTCATCTGCTAGCCACAAAGCAACATGTGTTTCCAAATAGAAAGTCAAAATAATGACTTAATATGTAGAATTCTGACTTATTTAAAGCAGCATTATGCAAGTATGCATATTTCTTGCTCCTGGGCCCCCCTTCAGAAAATGTAACACTCTTTGAGCTACCCTTAAAGGACATATCTAACACATGCGTTTCTGAACAAGCTAAGAGCCAAGTCAGTGGATAATCATCATGATTCTGAGGCTGATATTTTAAGGTAGACATTTTACATACCATTGCTTTAATAAAAATAATATTTTTTTTATTCGATTTATAACTACTATTTATAACTACGATTTATAACTACTATTGTTCCTTACTAAGACAAACTCTTAAAAAAGGTCATTATTTTGACCTAATGAGTCCAAATTTAGAGAACCTCAACTTTACTAACTCTCCATTCCAACTTATGTGGAACGCTCTTGAATTACAGTGCCGCTGTTACAGTATCGTGTGTACACTATATTTAATGATGCACTGTGGGATTGTTACACTGCACTGGAAATTCAGCTGTAGGTTTAGGCCACCACTACAAAAATCGGTGGAATGCCAGAGTAGTGCACTATATAGTGAATGGAGCAGTTTCAGACACAGCTATTAGAGATCATGATCGTGTCATTGTCTATGTGGAATTTTAGGAGGAGGAACATGAACGAAGCCCCTCCTCATTCCAAAGCAACATTCTTCTATTTCCTATTTCTACCCTACTGTGTCCTAGGACCAAGTTTCTCCCTCCCACCACCACCCTGTACTGACACACGTTCACCATTTACGGGTTCTGGAATAATCTTCTCATTCGCACTGCTGTAGCATGTTCTCCTCCTGTTTACACGGCTCTACACTGTCCTATAAACTCCCATCTCTACCATCTTTGTCCCATGAAAAAGGCTTTGTTCCCCACCACCCCATCTCCTACCTTTAACTCATATCATATCTTCACATTTCAGAGTGGTGTGGTCCTCTAAATCAAGCACTTTTACAGTGCAACCAAACTAGTAATTGCCCTAACTCTTTTCAAGCTTTAAACAAGCCTTTATACCATTTAGCAGGACAGGAGAACATCACTGAGAACTCAGGTTATGTGAACAACACCCAGACCATTATCTGGCTGGGGCATCGTTTAGCACCATGCAACCCTGCCTTGAAGTGCATTATGGAGAGATCAAAAAGAAGAAACAAAGAGTCACCGACGCTCCAGAGGGGCTTGGGGGTCTTCTTCAGCAGAATCCCATCAGCACACATGGGAGAAGAGGGACAAGATGTGGGGTTTGAAGGACAGTTTTGTGGCTGAAAAAGCCTGAGGGAAAAGCCGCATCCACAAAGAACTGCTTTTCAAACGGTCTCTTGGTAGGACTATTCCTCTACAGGCATTCGGACGGCCTGCTGCTCTTCAAAGGTTAGCGATGAGTTTTCTCTGACCCATTTGTGGTCTAAATGCAAAGCGGGAGCTGCTGCTCTATTCTCTGTTGTAACTTTCTGTGACCTGCATGTAATGTAATGCGATGTGCTTCTCGACCGGGCTATTTATGTTCAGAAAAAAAGGTCTCAAATGTTCTGTCCTAGCCTAGCTCTGCGGCTCTGGTACTGTTGTTCATATCTGTTGCATTATTTAAGTTCGAGAGGTGGGTTTGGGGGTGCACAGACAAATGACCTGTCTTACCGCACTCATTGTGACTAGAAATACTGTATTATTCCACATGTCTCCAAAGGGTCATTCATCAGGTCATCTAGGCCATTAATTTTCCTAGTGGTATTAAGTCACTGTGACTGCTATTGTGGTGTGATCTTTAGGTTGGGGTCCAGTTGCCTTGACAAATATTAGACATACAATTCAAATCAACCCAAATTTCGTACGGTAACGTGGAGGCTCTAGTTACACTAAATGGACAAAAGTTTTGGGACACCTGCTCATCCATTTTTGTTTTGTCTGAAATCATATTCTATATTCACACTGTTCCAGTACTCACCATTTACACTGTTCTATAATGTCTTGTTCTACAATGTTCTTCCCATTTACACTTGTTCTAGAACATACAGAGTGTTTCTCCTAATTCACACTGTCCTTAAGTGTTTGGCCCATTTAGAACTGTTCAAGAGTATTATTATAGTAACATATTTCCCCTTTCACATTGCTCTAGAAGATCCTGCTTGTCTTTTACACGGTTCTGCGATGCTCTCCAAAGCCACACCTCATTGTACTAATGTGTTTTCACATTGTTCTAGAATATCCTGCTTAACATTTACACCATCCCAGAATCTTCTCCCAATTTACTGTTCTAGAATGCTCTTTTCCATTTACACTGTTCTAGACTGTTCCCCTATATTCACACATTATTCCTCTTTCATATTGTTCTAGATTTCTTTTTTTCATTTACATTGTTCTAGACTGTTCCCCTATATTCACACATTCGTCCTCTTTCATATTGTTCTAGACTGCTCTTTTCCATTTACACTGTTCTAGACTGTTCCCCTGTATTCACACATTCTTCCTCTTTCACTTTGTTCTAGACTGTCCAGCTTAACATTTGCATCATTCTAGAATGTTTTTACAATTCACTCACTTTACATTGTTCTAGACTGTTCCCCTATATTCACACATTCTTCCTCTTTCACTTTGTTCTAGACTGTCATGCTTAACATTTACACCATTCTAGAATGTTCTCGCAATTCACTCTGTTCTGGAATGTTCTCACTATATCCATACTGTTCTGTAAACTTCTTGGTTTACACTTTCATTTGGCTTGCCACGTCTTCATTTGGAACGTTATGAAGCCAAAACTACATAACTTTCCTAGTGTGTTTTAGTTACTCCATGTTCCAAAAGCCCACTACGAGCCTCCTCACCTTGGTGGTTTTGACTTTGTTGCCAGTGCTGCAGGACCAGCCGGTCAGGTCTGGCAGAACTTTACATTCCTCGCCATCTAGACACGGATGCATCTGGCACCACCATTTCTGCAGGACAATTGAGGCTGGAGGGAAGAGACAGAAACAGGCAGAACATCAGACATACAGACAGAGAGAGACCAGAAGAGAGAATGGTTTGTGACACTAAGAAGAATGTTCTTGAGAAAGACCTTTCAAGAAAACCATAACATTGCTTTTTCAATGTAGACACGATTGTAAAGACCTCACAGAGAACCTCTGAACTCGTGTATCCTTAGTGCCTTGGGCAGATGTTATACCTTAAGAAGCAGTAATGGTTTCGAGTTGTCCAATGGATTAAAGTGCTGTCACTACAACCCAAAGGGGTCATGCTGCCTGCCATCAGCAGCCGGAGCCTGAGAGAGCACAACTGTCTATGCTGTCCGGATGGGTAGATGTCTCTCTCTCTCCCCTCTGTCTCTCTCTCTCCATCTCCTCAGTGTGATGTTAGCTGATGCATCCGAGCTGAGTACCTGGCACTTCCCTCCTATTTCTTTCAGTCTGAGCGTGTTGGTTGCCTGGTGATTGCATTTGCCACAGGTCGAAAAGAGGCAGCGGCTGGTTGTGAATGTGTACTGACATGCCTCCGCCGACACACCATCTTATTCCAAACTCTCCTAGTGTCAGGAGCATTACATGTGATGGGGGAGAGTACTAATGAGTGGAAAATTGGGTAAAAAAAAAAAACATCAGTGGGTCTATGGGAGAGCACGCCGAGACAACACTTGGAGAACCAGAAAAAGAACCTGAGGTGAGAGCTTTCAAAATTAATTTACCTCAGACACCCAAGCTCTGTGTACACTACCCCTACACTTGCATTTAATATCAGGCCAAACCTTCATAGTCTTTGAACACATACTGTGAATTCCCCCTTCTCTCTTCCCACACACCGATGGAGACAACCTATAGCAATAACACCACCCTTCTTATGGGAGTCTGAACTAGTTTGCTCAGTCCGTAATAAGCTTCAGTCAGCACGGAAGCCAAGGTGTACTTCTGCAGTGACACCTTTACTCAAAGAAACACGAAGACGTCTGATCAGTTTAAAAAAAAAAACAGAGCAATCGAGTTCTTCTCTTGAAGAACAAATAAAAGTCCTCTTTATGTTACTATGGTAAAAAGGACAACTTTGCCTGACATTTTAAGGCAAATAACCTCAGCTTTCACTTGAATACAAATGAGAGATTTTAGGAGTGGAGCGGGATTCCGATGGGGAACCTAGCAAAACAGCACGAGTTCCCAGTGTGTGTTTATAATCTAGCAGAGAGAACAGACTGTTCATTTCTGAAGCTGCGGAGAAGATCCAGAAATATGTTCTTGTGGAAATATTGGAAATATTGATGAGTTGTTACACTGGCAGCGAGACACTCGGACGTTTGAGCATTCTGATGCTTGTTTCACTGCTGGCAGGTTTTTGCTGATTCTGTGCAGGAAGTACTGAGAAGCTGCCAGTGAATCTGAGACCAGTTTTGCCATTTTTGGCAAAGTGTATCCTGTCACACACTGGCAGTCATAAAGAACTGCTGAATCAGTGTGATCTAATGATCACTGATGAAGGCCAGAAAATGAAGGAAAATGAGGGTGCTGTGCATCTTGAAACCTATCACAGCACTCAAAGGTGGGTAACACTTTACTTAAACCATGTTGCATAACATTGACGTAACCATGCCATCCACATGTCAAATGATGTCAAGAGTCATCATAGATTATGAAAAGTAATGCGACAGTGTCATGTTACCACTACAGGTTACATGTCACAGAAGATGTCTATATGCTAGTCACCTTATTTTGCCATGCCCACTTTCAAAAGTTTGTTTCTTTGAGATTTCCAGTCATTATGCCCTTTTAAATGATTGGTGTTCGTACCGTATTCAAAGTGAACGCATTCAATTCCGTGATGGCGGATTTTGTCAGCTGGTAAAGGAAATTTTGGGAAAGCAGGTCGTGATGTTGAGAAATTTGTTCGCGAGACTGCTCAAACTGTGAGTCAAGTGACCAAAGTTTCTGACATGCCAGGAATCCATCCGATCATCTGCCTGCTCACTCTGAGCTTGTTTAGGCAGTTAATCAGGCATCCCTTCCACTCTCTCACTGCAGGTCAAATGTCAGCTGATCGAGCTAGAGTTCAGACAGATCCTCAATTTCGCTTGGCTACGACCAAATCAGGCTTAAAAGCTGGCTAAAAGCACACAATGTATGCCAGGCTAAGAGCAAACCCAAGAACCTCACCAGCACCCATCACATACACTTCACCAAAGCTTCATAACCAAGTCATTTCGAGATGGCAGAGATGGCCCAAGCCTTTATGGGCCCTAAGCAGATTCCATTTGGCGGGCCCCCCATATCAGCACCAGATGCTTCATCATTCCAATACGCTGAAGCACCCAGGCTTTTATTGTCCACCCAAGCGTTGCATATCTGCATTTGACTAACAGTGGCAGCAGCCAACAGCAGGAATTGATTAACCTAGTATTGGTGTGCCGACTATGAAAATAAATGGATATAAAAATTGCTTTTACCCGTGTAATACTATTTTGTCTTAGTATTCAATGTTATTTTAATATTTTAATGTCAATATTTAAAAATAAGAAAGATTTTTTATCATTATATCTTGGGGCTCTTGGGGGCCCTAAGCGGATGCGTAATTCGAGTATGCCTTGGGTCAGCTCTTTGGATCTGGTGTTGGTTTAACCTCCACAAAATGGTAAGAGCAGAAATATGGATGTTTGGGTTATGCGCCTTAAGTTGAACAATTAGTCATTAAGATTATGACCAGTAATGTAACAGTGTAATGTCACCAGTACAGTGCTGAGAATGGTCCATCTCCCAAATAATATCTGGTCAACACCAGTCCTGTGATCAGGACAGGTGGAGTTTGGACAACAGCAAGCTAGAAAGTAGCTAGAAAAATGAACAATGGTTGCGCAGCTTCAATGGTACCCACTTCCAACTAGGCTGTTGCTATGAGGTTGCTATGGTATTCAGTGTGGTTTCTATGGTGTTGCTAACTGGTTGCAATGGTATCCCAGGCCTTTATTATGGTTGCTAGATGGGAGCTGTGATGTTGCAAGGTGGCTGATGTGGTGTTGTTGGTAGCAAGGTGGTTTTTATGGTCTTGCCAGATGGTTGCTGTGGTATCCCAGGTCATTTTTATAGTGTTGGTAAGTGGTTGCTAGGTGGTTGCTGTGATGTTGCAAGGTGGCTGCTGTGGTGTGGTTTAATGGTTGGTAGCGAGGTGTTTTTATGGTCTTGCTAGCTGGTTGCTGTGGTATCCCAGGTAGTTATTATGGTGTTGGCAAGTATTTGCAAGAAGGATGCAATGGCATTGTTTAGTGCTTGCTAGGGTGTTGCTAGACCAGATACATAAGCAAACAAATTGTGGCACATTGTTTAATGTAGCTGTGCCTCTTAGGCACGAGGAAGCAGGGTCTGATAAATTGTTTATGGGAGTCGTTTTCTTTGTATAGAGTGAAGCAGAGCGAGGCTAAAATGATCTAAAGCCTTTTGTCATCAGTTAAAACTCTAACTCTGAACGTGTCACCTTCAAGAAGGTCCTGCTATTGTTGTTTTTACGTTTTGGAGGATAGCAGACTTGCTGCACTTTCCAAGCAAACATCAACTATTTCTGATGTGAGACAACAGAACAAAGGAAACCTCGCTTAGCAAAGTCACCTTCTTTCCTCTTTCTAAAAAAGCTGGCCCACATTCAGCAACCTTTTTCTCTCTCTCTCTCTCTCTGTCTCTTACTCTCTCTCTCTCTGTCTCTCTTTCTGTAGAAGGTTTTCCGTCCACCAACGCTCTGTGAATTTTAAAAACGCTAAAAAGCCTGAATGAAAAAAGCCCAACATCTGAAAAAACACCCAATATCGCAAATAGATTTTAACGCTACGATAAGGTGAAAAAGAGTGGTGGAAAAAGCTTTTCGAACAAACACGCATGACACATCTAGCAATAAGTCACATGATTTTCTTTTCTGCTAGCACGGGTGGCCGGTGACTGGAAAAACTACTGATCATGACACACAGCTTTTCAAAAGCCTAGCATTTCCACATTCTGAAATGCTCAATCCAAAACTGCTCTGCACTCTGCTCTCCCAGTGCGTTCACGCTCCTAAATGTATGGTGGACATCGTCGGGCACAGAGATTTCATCCTTTATTAGGTGGGCCACTGCTCGTCCTGCCCAGCATCTCTGAACGACAAAATCAACGCAGCCATAAAAGACATTGCAAATGTACGTAAAGATGATTCTGTTAAAAAAAAAGGAAAGACTGATCTTAATTACTGTCGACTACGCCATCCAAAGTTTCTTCGCAGAACTTTGGTGGATGGAAACCTGACTTTTTAGGTTACGGGTAGGATAAGGTTTTAGGGTTGAATCAAGGGTAATGTCAGGGTTAGGTTTTAGGGTTGATTCAAGGGTAATGTTTAGGTTGTGGTCAAGGTAAGATCTGTAGGGTTGATTCAATGGTAAGGTTAAAGTAAGGTTAAGGTTAGGGTAAAGTTTTAGGGTTAGGGTCAAATTTAGGGCTGATTCAAGGGTAAGGTTTAGGGTTGGTTTAAGGGGAGGCTTGGGTATAATTTTAGGGTTGATTCAAGGATTTTAGGTTTTAGAGCTGATTTGATGGTAATGTTAGGGATTTTAAGGATGGGTCAAGGGTAATTTAATTTAAGTTTTTTGCAATTATAAGTCCATAAGCCTGTGCAGATGGTGTGTGTCAAAGCAGGGTGCAGGGTGTGAGCTCTCTCTTCACTAACTCAGTCCTGCCTGGTTGATCAATTAAGCCTTTTTGAAGAGTGGGCTCTAACAGGGTTTCAAAAAGAACACTGCTCATTGGTTTTTGGTCACCCCCAATGAGCAATGAGTGATGAAATCCACAACCGAACAGACTTCAAGAGGAATTATGCAGAAAGAAGCAAATCCATGAAACACATCCCTGAAGCATCGACAGGGGGCAAGGGAGAGGGGGAGAGAAAGAGAGAGAGAGAGAGAGAGAGAGAGAGAGAGAGAGAGAGAGAGAGAGAGAGAGAGAGAAAGAGTGAGACAGGGATAGAGAGAGTTAGAAAGAGAATGCAAGAGAAGAGAAAGAGTGAGAAGGAGATAAGAATAAACTGTGAGAGAGAAGGAAAGAAAGAAGGGAGAGAGAGAGAGAGAGAGAGAGAGAGAAAGAGATAGAGAGAGTACAGGGGTCTGCTTACATAACTGCAATCATAAACAAAACAGCAATGATCTACGCATGTATGAATGTGTGTGTGTTTGTGTGTGTGTGAGAGAGAGAGAGAGAGAGAGTTTTTCTGTTATAAGACTGCAGTCACTGTTTAAGTGGCTCTAGAACTCAATGAGCGTGTAATTAACCTTAATCTAAAACTGCAATTTCCATGCATAACAGAGTCCTTATGCACTTAAATAGTCCATGTGTCCGTGGGTTAGTGAATGAGAGTGCAGGTTCTCAAGCATGTGTACGAGCATGCATGCTTAATTAATGAAAGAAGAGGAAAGACGAGAAAAGAAAGGGACCGAAGAGAAGAGAAGAGAAGAGAAGAGAAGAGAAGAGAGGGACGGAAGAAAAGAAAAAAGATAAGACGTGATAAGTGGACAGGGAAGCAGAGAAGAAGAAACAAGATAAGTGAACATAAGAGAAGACAAAAGGAGAATCAAGAAGAGATAAAAACAAGGAGAGAAAAAGAAGAAAAGAAACAAGAGAAGAGACATGAAGAGGCAAGAGGAGAGAAAAAAGAGAAGAGAGAAGAAACAACAAGAGAAGAAAAGATACAAGAGAAAACGGAAGAGAAGTAAACAGAAGACAGAAAAGAGACAAAAAGAAAAGACAAGAATAAACAAGGGAAGAGAAGAAAATACAAAAGAAGAGATATAAAAAAAGAGACAAGAACAGACTAGAGAAGCAAAGAGAAACGAAGAGAAGAGAAGAGACAAGAGAAGAGACATGAAGAGCAGAGACAAGATAAAAGAAAAGAAGAGACAAGAGAAAAGACAAAAAAGAGAATAGAGAAGAAATAAGAAGAGATCAAATGAGACAAGAAGAAATGGGTAGAGACAAGACAAGACAAGAGAAGAAAAGACAAGAAAAGACCAGGAAAGAGAAGAAAATAGAAGAGAAGAGATATAAAGAAAAGAGACAAGAGAAGACTAGAGAAGAAAAGAAAAGAAAAGAAAAGAAAAGAAAAGAGAAGAGAAAAAAGAAGACTAGATAAGAGAAGGGACAAGAGAACAGACATTAAGAACAGAGACAAGATAAAAGAAGAGAAGAAACAAGAAGACACAAGAGCAGAGAAAAAGGGGAAGAGAGAAGAAGAGACAAGAGAAGAGAGAAGAAACAAGAAGAGAAGAAGAGACAAGAAGAAAAGGGTAGAGAAGACAAGACAAGAGAAGACAAAAGAAGAAAAAGACAGTAGAAACAAGTAGACGAGAAGAGAAGAGACAAGAGAAGACTAGAGAAGAGACGAAATAAAAAGATAAGAGAAAAAAGACTAGAGAAAAGGAGAAGACTAGAGAAAAAAAAAGGAGGAGAGGAGGTGAAAGAGTTTTCAGGAGGATTTTCAGGGTCTGGAGTTCTTCAGTTTGGAGGTATTTGGCTAACCATCATCTCTATTTTCTTCTATATTTTTGTCTCTCATTTTTATTCTGGTCTCTCTTATTTTCTGCATGACTGGACCTCCCTTCTCCAGTGTGCCTCTCTCTCGCTCTCTGTGTGTACAGCTGTTTAATTGGATAGACCTTGGTTGTTAGCAGCAGACTCAGTAGATGTTCCACTGAGTTAAAGTGGAGGAGATAACATTGTAAAACGCCACTGTTAGTGCTGTCCTCTCAGTCACCAGAGTCTCCGAAAGCGGAGAATCGCACTAGTGAAGCTGTTAATGGCTACCCTCTCGTTCCCCTGTGATCCGTTATAATCCACGCACGATCCCGGGAAGCGCGAGTGCTGAGGAATTGTCTAAGAAGGACTGAGGAAGAAAAGCTGAAAGTGATGCAGTGATATTTACTCTGCAGACGGGATGCCGTGGCTGAAATGTGTCTGACATCATGTGGCGGTCTGAGAAACTGCAAGACGTGGAGCACAAGTGTTGTTTAAACGTCTGGATTCAATGACTAATAATTTTCATGGTAATTAAATATGCATCAATATTCATGTCTTATTTAAAATATTTGGTTTCTCTATGCTGTAAGAAATTGTAATGTGCAGATGTTTATATGTTTTAAAAGTTTGTGGACACTTGCTTACTCACCAACCTTTGCTTCTGAAATCAAGGGAGTCCCCCTTTGCTGCAGTAACAACCTCTATGCTTCTGAGAAGGCTTTACACTCGATGCTGGAACACTGCTGTGAGGATCTGATTGCACCTAGCCACTCTGAAGCATTATTGGGGTCAGGTGTTGATGTTGGAGGATTAGTTCTGCCACTTCAACTCATCTCAAAGGTACTGGACACATCTCCATCATTCTAGACCGGTCCGAGAACTTATGATAATTTATTCTACATCTCCCGGAGTTCATTCTCACTTGTAAGGGTGTGGCTATATCAGCACAGCATGGCCACGTTCCCTCATTCATCACGAGTCATACAGCTCTAGGAGTTATCCTCAGTTCTATTTTCTGTGGAGTTAAATGGAGGATGTTTGGGAGGAGGATTATGTCTCAAACTCCTTTTTCTCACAAATCTAATCTCCACCTTCAGTGTCTAATGATGTAATGAAGTTTCTGCACCCCACCCTCAAACTCAGTCATACAGTGTCTCTTAGTTATATCTTCATTAATCGGGTGTGGGCACTGGGCCTTCTAGCTCAAGGCAGATGCCACCTAAACTCCTGCCCATGTTTTCAAAGCATCAGGAAAAGGACTGTAGATTAGACTACTGAACCTGTGGAAACTTGCAGTAAACCCCAAGCTGAGGTACGTCTGTGTGCAATAGTTAAGCTAGCACTGGTTTAGCTGCTGGGAAGGGAGCTAGCTTAACTGGGGGACTCATTTAAATTGAAGAGTTACATTTCTTAGGTGACGTCTCCTACTGTCTGTAACATGGCCATAGACTTTGCAGTGTAATGATAACTTAATTTATTACAAACCAGATGCAATTACATATTTGCCTAAATTTTATTCAATATTTCAAGTAATTTGGGAAGAACAAGAATTTATTAAGTGATAAATCATATACTGTAATTCTCTTGACAAGTCATTTCTGACCCGAGATTTGAAATATGAGACTGGATGAGACTGGATATTAAGTTTAATGTCCTACAGCAAGTCATTGTAGAATCATCATCAGCTCAGTTGATTTATTCTGGAGATGTCTTAAAGCTTTTATAGCTTCATAGCCTCCTATTAGGGGGTGGGCTTTGTCAGGCCATGACCCAGGGTACCCTTTTTTTTGTGGAAATTGTCATCTGTCACCTAGTGATGGAAATTACAAGCTTGCAGTTTCACGATCAGCATATTTGGCCAATATGGCCATAATATATCAGGTGAGAGGTTCAAAGTAAAGTGTGAAAAAGTGGGTGAACTCTTTGGAAAAACCTGAATTGCAGCACTAAAACATATTATTAATAATTAGACTTCAATATAAACCCAGTCTTGGCCATCCCGTCTTTGCTTTAAAGCATGTAAAGCTGCATAACTTGACAGAATTAAAACCAAAAAAACATAGGTTAAAGAATCATCACGTTATTAATAGCAAAGTTTGGAAGTGTTAAATAGGGCTGCGGAGACTTATCGACTCATCAATCGATGCCATTGATTACGGAACTACGTTCATTTGCATAACGTGCCTCTAGGCTTCTGAGTAAAACTTACATCTCTCTCATTGTCTCCTGGCGCCACCTATTTGCACACTGGGCGTGTCCTCCAGTCACTGATACTCACCGTCAATGTGCTGTCATGCCCCCAGGGCTACCTTTTGTAATGTGTTTAGATTATGTATCAATTAATTATTTTTTTTGCAGTGTGTGTACTCTGACAGAAGTACTGGCTGAAGTACTCTGACTTTTATTATCAGTATTTAAAGTGCTGAGTTATCATTAACTCACAAGAACAAAGTTCTGTTTAAAGACACAATATATAGTACCTTAAGTACATTAAACCAAATTCTGCGCTGAAACTATGAACAGGAAATTGCAGCACCAGAAAGTAAAAAATCATTTTACAAATGGTAATTAGATTAATCAGCTAGTCTAAATGAAATGAAAAATGATGAAAAATTAATCGATTAAAAAAAATATCATTAGGTGCAGCCCTAGTGTTAGAATGAAGCTCTATTTTATTCGGCACGCCTTTTTTCTAATTCTATGAGGTGTGTGAACAAGTCCTAATCCATTATATGATTTTTTTGCATTAACTAAACCATAACTCTTAATTTTTAAACATAACTTGCCATTTGTCAAACACTGACAACACAAGTCTATACTAACACATGATGCTATAACAGTACCACAGCCACAAACACAAAAACAGTAACTTGCTCTTACAGCCTCCAACACTAAAGCCAAGCAGGCAACCACTGTATTATACACACACCACTCTACCTAAGAGGAGGTAGTCCTGGGGACAAGGCAACACATGGTGAGTATTAGTGACACACCCAGTATGCAAATAGATGAGGCCAGGAGCCAATGGGAAAGATGTAAGTGTTATTCAGAGCTTGTACTTCACAAACAAACCCTACAGGTCAGTGTAACCATTTACCAACAGCAACCGACTAAACTCAATTATTTTGAGCTGACTCAACTCAAGGATTCCTTCTAAAATGTTCAAAATGTCCACACATGTTCTTCTAACTCAAAACAGCTGAGGAGAGTACAACAGACTTCATTTACTTGAGTTCAAACAAGTAACTGTGGGCTTCCAGTGCACAGTGTACACTGCCACCATTAGGAGAGCATTGATTAACATAGTTAATAAGGTTCAGAGATGTGTGGTTTGGGACACAGGCATGGATTTCTCCGGGGAGCAAGCTACGGCTACAAAAGTCTCCCACAGGCATATAAAGTGTGGGAGTATTCTGCACAGAGACCCAACAATACGTTGCTCTTTAAGCTGTGCGGTGGCTGGCTTTGCATGTATCAGGGAAGACGTGTTAAGTGTCGGGAGCATTGCCAGTGCTAGGGGGAGCTACAGACGGGCGGGTTAATTGGCAGCACCAAATTTGGGAGAAATATTGGGAAAACAAAATAATGTTAAAATAAATAAGCTGTCCAAACAATGATTAAAATACCAATACATAAATTAAGCAAAGATTCATTATGATTAGGTGCAGCCCTAGTGTTTTTTCCTTTCTAATTATTTGAGAGGTGTAAACGAAAATGGCTTATTATTAAGAAAAGAAAGAGTGAGAAAAGAGAGAGAGTGAGTCAGTGTTGATCATTGTTTGCACTCTCATGCTCATCAACCCTCTCATCATCACGTTCTGCAGCATATTCAGACAAGTGCTGAGAAACATGGCAGATGATAATTATCAGTTAATTGAGTGGAATTCCTGTTCACATATCACCTTTGGCAATTATTAGCAGAATAAAAACTACCTCAAAATAAAGCAGACCACGTCTTCACGTCTGTCATGGAATTAAACTGTCTGCTGGCTCACATGTCTTGTTACATCCCAGCCCTGACCATTTTTCACCTCTTCATCCTCATGCCACAGGCCTGTATCCACTCTGCAATGTAACCTTCTGCCATTGACACACATTAAAAATGCCATGCCATAACTCAGCCCCACTCTCTTTAATCCGTAGAGAGACCCATGAGAAGCACACTGAACCACATTATAATACACCCAACCCAACCCCATTAACCTTTATTTATTAGACGCTAGGCATTCATGCTCACAGAGCTGACACGCGACCTGAGGAGAGAGGTGTGAGGTCACCCGGGGTCCTTCGTGGGGTTTCCCAAGTGGCCCGGGCTACTTAAACACACCACCAGCTTTTCATTAACGCAGGCAGGAGATTACTCGCCTCTTAAGCCTGTTAGAAACATTATCAGCAATTCAGTTCCAGCACATTGAGGGAGAGAGCAGATTTCTATTACTTAATGGAACACCTAGATCACGGCAATAAGGCCCATTGTTCTTTTATATGTTTTCCTTCCATTTGCCAGAATGCAGCACTGGGGAGTAAAGAGGTCTGATCAATAGATTTAAAGGGTCTAAATCATGGAAAACCCAACATACCTCACATAAGAGTGTGATGTAGGACGTAAACAATGGGAACATCTCCAATAAATTTATCCTCTGTTCATATATAGGCACAAAACAGACTCATTTACATGTGCATATCTACAAAATCAGGCCACAGCAGATTCACACTGTTATCCTTATAAATGATAAGAACGGTTTCAGCTCAAACTTCTCTTTGAGCAAGGCATGATACAAAGTAAAACAAACAAAAAAAATACCCTTCAGTGTCAGATTCTCTGGTTTTACTATTTATAGGCAATGTGTTTATTTAGAGCATTTATTTGCAGAAATGACAACTGCTCAAAACGACTGTTCAAATAATGCAAATAAATTATTATAATAATTATAATGCAAAGAAGTTATTATTCAGATTTAAACAACACAGTGCTAATAATTGAACTATGAGAGCATTCAGAAATCACTATGGTGAAATAACCTTGACTGCCAATCACAGCTTTCATGTCTTGGCAGGCTCTCCACTAGTCTTTCACATTACTGTTGGGCGACTTTATGCTATTTATATTCTGTAAATTTAAGAAAAAAATGAAGTGGTCTCATATATATATTATAAATAAAAATGATAATTGACTTTGTGTGTGTATATATATATATAGAGAGAGAGAGAGAGAGAGAGAGAGACAGATAGATACAGTGTTTGGAAACAAAAAAATGTTCTATTCTTTACAGTTTGTTATAAGATGGCAAAAATTGTAATAAAGATATTGGGGAAGGGCCCTTTAATATTATAAACATAATAAATAAGGTAATTAAGGTAATTAAAGGAGTTGAGAGTTTGCAGTGTGGATCTATTTTACAGTGGAACATGAAAACAGACCATGATATCTGAAACTTTCTAAAACTATCACTGAAGTGTCTGTTTTACCAGCGGGAGAACCGCTCGTCTTTCTGTGTTTTTAAACCAGCACCGAAGAGGCTGTTCAGAACCAAGTGGAGACTAACACTAATGCTTACCCAAATTACAGCACATTCACCCACTATAATCCAGTTATTTCACACTGGTAGCCCAACAACATCAGATATCAGTCCACATACACACACACACAAACAGAAAGTGATCTGACTGCAGTGTTGTAAAGGGGCTGGGAGCTAATTGGTCAGACAGGAGAGTCACACACATTAAACAGTAATTTTAAGAAAAGTCTCTACTACACTAAATCAGTCAGTGCAGAATGTCTCATTATAGTACCTGATACTAAAAATAAAGGGATTTTACTGAACGTATTAATCAGCATTAAATCTAATCTAAACTGTGGGGCTGCATTATTTATACACACACAAAAATTGGATCGCTGATACTCAGCATTAAGAGACTCAGATTCGAGTCTTGACCGGGATATCCCTAAGAAGCATTTTTACAACTGCAGAAACATCTGGATTTGAATTCAGTGTTTTTGTGATGTCACTCTACCCAACACATATGTCACATTACATATGTCCACCTATTTAGCCTACAGCAGCTTGGCTCCACACACTCACAAAGACATCTAAAACTGTTTATGACTGAGCTTCAACAGGACAGCCAATAAGAGCTTATTTACATATATCATATACATATATCAGTAAAAGTCTATTTGGAACTCAACAAAGATCATACCTAACGAAATACAAAAAAAAAAATCTGGGACATGGGGCCTTTAAATGATTGAACATATGGGGTAAGGCTTGAAAATGTCATTTCTGCCATCAACGATAACTGAGCCTTTAAAGAGTTCGAATTTTTTTTTGCATCACAATTGAGGGTTTTTCCCTCAGATGAAGGGAATCCTGCAGAGTGTGAAACTCATGGGGCCTGGGACATTTTCGGCAAGGGACTAGTTCAGGACACTGAGGCGAGGGTCAACTACCGACAGACTTATTGGACAGGGCCTCAGCGTGGCCACATGTGCGGCTAGAGACTCTATCATACAGGACAAGCGACCAGAGGGATCAAGTCTCAATCCACAGAGTCTCAAACCACATCTATATACCTACAGTTATTGAAGACTGACCCGAGATCAGGGTTATTACTCTTGGAACACACTGTCCCGAATAGAAAGCATACAGAAAGGACCTTGCTGTCTCTCTCGCTCTCTCTCTTTTTCTCTAGCTCTCTCACTCTCTCGGTTATAATGAGTTTTTAATGGCCACAGAGGTCTATGGAGACCAACAAAGACTCTCAGGAGCTCTGAGACTAAAAAGAGACCAGAAAGCTATAACAGTGAATCCAGGAAAATAGCAGTGACCCTTCAATCCTATGGCCTAGTTATGATATTTACATTTACTGTTATTAACATGGGAATTATTATTAATGTCTGATACACGATAAGTCCAAATGTTTGTGGACACCCCTCCTAATGAATTAATTCAGCTACTTTGTAAATGCACAAACACAGCTTTTCTAGACCCTGTAGAGAGGTACTGCCGAAAGAGTATTACTTCCTGGAGCAGATCAACATAAACTTAAATGTAAAACTGGCTTGACTGTAGACAATGAAACTGCTGTTTCAGCAGCCTCCAGTCCATGGCAGGTCTGTGCCTTGTTGGTTAAGCTTAGTATAAGGAAGACTACCCTCCTGATTATTTCAGCCACTTTGTGCAGTGTAGCAGTTCCACTGGCTGTAAAAGAGCATGCCCTGAGCATGATACTACCACCACCATGCTTAACAGTTGACAGTTGCTTATAAGCTGCTGTTACTTATTGACTACATTAGCCTCGGAGCACCAGGCAAAAAGGACAGAAGCTCATTTTGACTACATTTCAGGTAAGAAGAAAAAAAAGTGTGTACATTTGGATTTTCGTCGAACGATCATTGTAAGCTAACACTGAATGAGTCAGTCTCACAAGACAAACACAATCGACTGTATCTGTCTCCTCCGACAAAGCAGAAGGAGTTGATGGAGTCGCTGTATCCCAGCCGGGGTGAGTGCTGTTGGGTGGAAAAGATTGGCAGGGAAGGCCCCGGAGAGTTGGAGCTCCAGCAGTGTTGATAGGGGTGAGTGACCCTCGCCCTCTTTTCTTTCTCTCTTGCAATCGGAGGACAGAAAATCCTCCCCACTTGTTCATCAGACTGGGGAAGACAGGGGTCAATCAAACTGACCCCAAAGCTTTTTCCTTTTCTCTCTCTATCTATCAGTAGAAAAGCAATAGAAGTCTGTGTACACACATGGATGAAGACAAATACACCCACACCCTTACTCACAGTCTCTCAGACATTTTGGAACACTGTCTGGTTTGAGAAATACTTTGCATGCTTTTTAAAGGGGTCATAGTCTAAATTTGTAAAGCAAAAGTCAATAAAATCAATCAATCAGCCAATCAACACAGACACACCAGATACTGTTCATGTGTTGATACAGCTGTATGAATGCACTGAATCATTTCCTGAAGAATCATAATTGAATCAAATTGTTACAAGGTCAGAAATGAATCTCCCCATTTAAAGATGGGAAATTCATGTTGGACTCTCACCTTCCACACAGGACGGCTGAGCGCGGGTCGTTCCAGCAACCTGTCCGGGGAAACAGGAGCACTTGACGGTCTGAGAGCGTTCCTCAATCTTATTCTTATTACAGCAGCGGTGAATCGCTACGACTTCACACGTACCCTGCTTCACCTGATACGACCCTGAGAAGAGAAGAGATAACATGGGATGAGATGAGATGAAATTAGATGACATAACAGACAAAAGAGATGAGAGGAGAAGAGAGAAGAGATAAAAAGAAATAGAAAAAAAGAAGAAAAGGGATGATAGGAGCAAATCAGAAGAGAAATCAGAAGAGAAGGGGAGAAGAGATGAGACGAAAAGAGAGATAAGATATGGACGGAAGATATAAGAGAGGACAAGAGAAGAGAATAGATGAAGAAAAAGAAGAAAAGAAGAGATGAGAAGATAGAAGAGGAGAAAGAGGAGAGGAGATGAGAAGGAAGGAGAAAAGAGAGGGAAAGAGGAGAGAGGAGATAACAAGGGAGGACAAGAGAGGAGATGAGAGGAGATGAGAAAAGAAGAGAAGAGAGATGCAATGAAAAGAGATGAGAAAAGAAGTGAAGAGAGATGCAATGAGAAGAGATGAGAAAAGATTAGAAGAGAGGAAAAGTGAAGCGGGGAGAAGAAAGGAGATAAAAAGAGAAGAGATGAGAAGCAGGAAATGAGAAGAGAAAAGAACAGAGAAGAGATGAGAAGGAGAAGGAGAGAAGGAGAGGAGAAAAGAGGAGATTAGAAGAGAGGACATGAGAAGGAAGGACAAAAGAGAGGAAAAGAGAAGAGATGATAAGAGAAGAGATGAGCAGAGAGGAGAAGAGCAGAGAAGAGAAGAGCACAGACCCCATGTGAGAAGAGAAGAGATGCAATGAAAAGAGAGGAGAATAGATGAGAAGAGAGGTAAAAAGGATGAGAAAAGAGGAAAAGAGAATAGGTGAGAAGGGAAAAGAGAAGAGATAAGACAAGAAGAGAGGACAAAAGAGAGGAAAAGAGATGAGAAGAGAAGAGATGGGATGAGAAGAGAGAAGAGAGGAAGAAGAAGAGACGAGACAAAAAGAGAATAGATGAGAAAAGAGAAGGACGGAAAAGACATGAGAAGATAGGAGAAAGGATGAGAAGAGAGAAAAAGCAAAGAAGGGAAAAGAGAGGAGATAAAAAGAAAAGGGATGAGAAGCGGGAAATGAGAAGAGAGAAGAACAGAGAAGATAGGAGAGGAGAAAAGAGGAGATCAGAAGAGAGAAGAAAGGAGGACAACAAAGAGGAAGGAGAAGAGACGAGACAAAAAGAGAAGAGATGAGAAGCGAGGAAATGAGAAGAGAGATGAAGAACAGAGAAGAGAGGAGGAGAAAAGAGGAGCAGAATTCAGTAAATCAGTAAGTGTTAGCAAACAGACAGTGTTAATCTCCACTAAATGTTTTAAACAGTTTGTTACAAACGATTGTCTCTCAGTGATCTAAGTCCTGTGAGACTCTTTGGAAAGTCGGCCCCATTAGGAACAGCATAAATACAACCACAAAGACTCTGCTTCAGTTCAAAACTCAGTCAGTAAACACACCCGTACACACTGCTGCTTTGGTTCCTCTCCAAAGAAAAACTCCATCATTATTTTTTGAGAGAGAGAGAGAGAGAGTGAGAGAGAAAGAGAGAGAGAGAGAAAGAGAGCTGCCAGGTTTATAAAGATTTGTCAAGAAACAGGATAAAAACAAGTAGGCCGGGTCTATGCTCAGTTTTCCGCTCATAATAAACCACATGATGGCACTTAAGATGCCATCCATATTTGATGAGACTGGCAGCGTTTAACAAGCACCTTGAGGCCTGCCAGCGCTATCTCTGTTTCTCTCTCTCTATTTATCTCTCGCTCCTTTTCCCTCCGTCTCCCTGGCAGAGTATCATATAGGCCTGCATAATGAATGCGCCGCTGTGCCGTCCTGTTCGGGCTGTGTAAATAAGAGCGCTCGAGCGAAGGATTTCTCACAGCGGCATTAACCCGGGGCTGGACACACGCCAGCATTTGTCTTCCGGAAATATGAACCCATAGGAGGACGTGTCTGGTTTCAAATTGCATCTCATCTACCTGTAATAAAGTGTTCTGATTCACTACAGTGTGCTTTCATTGTAGTACTATGATAATCATGTTTTTATGGGTCATAATTATGCATACAGAGTAAAAAATATACATACAGCACACCTAACATCTGGTTAAAGGCCCCTTAGCAAGTTAGCTGTCACCCTTAGTTTGTCACCCTGTGTACCTTTTGTATTTGGAGGATGAGATTGCGAATCTGAGCACCCAACCCTAATTTCAATACTATTCAATTAAATTAATTAGAACATCTGAAACCCGTACGACCCTCTCACCACGCTCAGATCTCTTGGGCTGGAGCTTCAACACAGGGTGTGTGAAGGGAGGTCTTGGAGGTTAGACCTTAGGGGAGCCTGCCTGTTGTGTGGGTGTGTGTATGAATGTAACTCCATTTCCCCCAACACATACAGACGCAGAGGAGCTGGCGGCTGTCAAAGCTGTGCTACGAGTGACATCTCAGGGCACGGAAAGCAAGACAGCCAGAGACTCCAAGCGGTAATGAAGGAAAGGAGAGAGAAGTGTGGGTGTGTGGGTGTCTGTCTTTCAAAGGTGAAGGAAAGTAGAACAGACTAAGATGAATGTAGATAGTCTAAAAAGATCCCTGGACAACAATTAGCTTTGAAAATATACCTTAAGAACAGCATCTGTCCAATCAGGTAAGGATCTTATACAATCAAATCTATGCAGATGTCTGTATTGACCATTAGTATCGGCAAACTTTGCCAACTGACTGTGTAGGGCTGTCTTAGGGGCTTGCGGCCTTGTAGCAGTCTTGAGATTTCCAGCCAACATGCTCATGTTTGGCTCACATTGGTGTAACATGGGCTAGGTGGGTTCCAGGTGGGCATGGGCTCTGAGTAGGTTTGTACATGCATTGTTACTGGGACCCAGTTTGGCCTCATAGTTACAGCCCAAATCAGTCTCACATGGGTCCCATCTAGGCCTAAATATGCAGTGTACAACCCAGTCCCATGTTTAACCCCTCCTGGTCCCATCACTAACTCTAGTGGACATCCATACGTGAGGCAAGCATGGAACCCACAGAAAAAAGGTTCTGGTTTACAGTTGGGCTACCCATCATGTTGATGCTCCACTGACTGTAATAGGAAAAATAGCCCCTCAGTTTTTGCCGCTCCAGAAATTTTGGTGAGGCATGTATCACTATGCTTGAGAGAAGTGCATAATGCTGCGTAACCTCACATTTGCGTAAAATCCTGTAAAATCACAGTACCTCAACATGTATCTCTGTATCTCTTGTCCAGAAATGCATGTAAAAATGTCCTCCTTTAAAGGAGAAAAAGTCTCAGAAAGTGTTAATCCCACTTGCCGGACAGTTAGGGGGAGCCCAGGAGCAAGAAATACCAAATCGCATCATGATGCTTTAAAAAGTAAATGGTTCAAATGGTTCTTTGAGGAACGCCATAGAATGAATACCGTTGGGTCCATAAAGTCCCATGTTTGGAATAGAGCTGTTCTGGTTTGAAGAACCTTTTAAAGGTCTAAAGAACCTTCACTTGATTACTTCACTTCACTTGATGTAAAGAACCTTCACTTGATTACTACTGTACTTAATCTTAATCTCTAGGATTTGTCTGTACAGTCCAAGGAAGACTTTCTACCAGATTTTGGAGCATTGCTGTGAGGATTTAATTGTATTCAGCGACAAGAGCATTAGTGACCTCAGCATGTTGGATGATCACCACCTCACCTCATCCTCAACAAAAAATATTTAAGTAGGACTTTAAACTTCTCTGGTACATGCCTGCCATTAAGTATAGTACCAATAGGTTCATGTCTATCTCCAGAGTCCTATTCTATTGCAATTCTTCTCTACGGGCTCTAGACAAGCTGAATGTATGTGTGCACTTGCACATCTGTGTCAGACACATAAAGTCTAAAGGAGTGTCCACAAACATTTGGACACATAGTGTGTGTATAATCATGGACCACCAGTGTCCCAGAAACATATCAGAATGGATTCCACTGTTAGGGTTGCATCATGCGAAGACTGTGTGTGTGTGTGTGTGTGTGGGTGTGTGTGTGTCCTTGTTAAGGAGCAAGGGACAGGAGGGTTGAGGCTCAGGCAGAACGCAGGGGGGCGGACGTCCTGTCACACACATGGAACAAAGGCTGCACTGCCTCCTACTGGCACAATGAGGTCAGAGGGCCAGGAAGGGACACTAAGGAGAACACACACACACACAGATACACACACACACACATGAACACAATCACTTAAAGTATGACACCTGGTGTGGATCTTTGAATGATGTAACACTAATGGCAGAAGGGATTCGGACATGTGGATGTGTTAAACACGTCCATACACTCTCAGACACCACCCCACCCACCCCACCCCACCCACACACACATTTGCATGCAACTCTCCAACACCTTCACACTAATAAGTTCAGTCACTTTCACCTATGCAGGGTATGTGTAAACACAAACACAGTGTGTAAACACAAAAACAAAAAGACAACTGCTAGACCCAGAGTATAAATACAAAAGCAAGAGTAAACAAACAAACAAACTTGGGCCTTTCCTTCTCCAGTTTGTTTTAATTCCATTTCATTCCAGTTTGTTCTGTTTCCTTTTATCATAATTTTTCTGAATCTATTTGATTCCAGTTTGTTCTGATTCATTTTCATCGTAATTTGTTCTGATTCCTGTTGATCAGTTTCTACTGACACCCTTTGATCATAGTTTGTTCTGATTCAATTTAATTAAATTGTTTTCTGATTCCATTTGATTCCAGTTTGTTCTGACTCCCTTTGATCATTGTTTGTTCTGATTCCATTTGATCATATTTTCTTCTGATTCCATATGATCCCAGTGTGTTCTGACACCCTTTGATCATAGTTTGTTTTGATTCCATTTGATCATTTTTTTCTGATTCCATTTGTCTGCAGTTTGTTCTGACTCCCTTTGATCATAGTTTGTTTTGATTCCATTTGATCATTTTTTTCTGATTTCATTTGTCTGCAGTTTGTTCTGACTCCCTTTGATCAGTTTGTTCTGATTCCATTTGATTATATTGTTTTCTGATTCCATTTGATTCCAGTTTGTTCTGACTCCCTTTGATCATAGTTTGTTCTGATTCTATTTGATTCAAGTTTGTTCTGATTCCCTATGATCAATTTGTTCTGATTCCATTTGATCATATTTTTTTCTGATTCCATTTGCTTTAAGTTTGTTCTGATTACATTATTTTCTTCAAGTGTATTTTCTTATTTCGAGTGAACCCAGCTCTGGAGACTGAAATGGGTGTGACCACAGTGAAGATGAAGCCATCTCTTTTCTCTTCACACTGTCGCTGTCGAGAATGATGTCATACCACCCTTACACTCTGTTCTCCCCAAGCGAGAGGTCATCTCTTGGACACACATACACACACAACAGTGAGTGTTACATGCAAGAGGAACTTGCACCTACAGTTCCTCCTAGTGGCCCAACACTACAAACTTCTACTACACTACATGTATCAGACATTGAATAGATCTAGATCTAGAAATGAGAATGTAAACACAATGTGGATAAATGTTTCATCAGAGATACAAGGCACAGCCACAAATATGCTTTAAACTATGCACTGCAAATTGCTAATCTGGCTGCTAAAAGGATAAATCCTATGCAAATAGCTGTGTAAATACGCATAGCCTACAACCATCATAAAGTCTCTAGTGTATTTCACACATTTTCCACATTTGCTCCTAATGTATGTCATTACTGTTACATTAATCACTTGTAAAACGGTTCGCAGGCCCCAAGGAAACACAGCGATTCCCCAAGGCCTCAGTGCTAGCTGCTCTGTTAACTGTGCTAGCCACACTACCCGCACAACACTAGGGTCTTAGTGGCTCCTTACAGCGACACGAGCGTAATAAATCTCCCATCATCTCCAGATCAGATGAGATTTCAGGCATGGCTAACCGTCTGCCTCCCTCCTCTTGTCCTGCATGGTGAGTTAAGCGCCGCTACCTTGAGCTGACAGGGCAGTTGGGCGTTTGATGCGTCCTGACAGGGCGAAGGCAGACGAGCCTTAGCGTGATTTATCAGAAAAAGGCCCATCTTTCCCCACTGCCGATGACTGCCTAGCGTGTCTGCTCTGACAGGTCCAATGTTTAGGCCCACCAACAGAAAGAATGTGAGCTATGTGAGAAATAATGTGATGGTAACTGGCCACTAACAGAACAGAACAGTTGGGGATCAGTTGGAGAATAAGTATTTAGACATTCTTATATTTTTCCGCAATATAAACAAACACACAGTCATATCACAATATTATGACCACCTACTTAATAGTGGGAATAATCACCTCTGGCTCTGATGACACTAGCAAGACGTCATGGCATGCACCATATTATGACGGAAGGTGTTCATTACACAGGTTAGCTGCTCCACAGTGGCACATCAGCTGCTCTGTACCACTTTCCGGAGTTGCCTTTCCCATCTGGCATCAATGGCTGGATGACTGTTATGCCGCTTGGAGTCACTCAATGTGCGAGACGTCCACGCTTGGTACACCTTCTCTATGGAGGCTCCAGAACATCCCACTAAGTGAGCAGTTCGCCCACTGTCACATGTTCACCATGTCAGAATATTATGACCATTTAGAGTCCCAGATGACCATCCATGTGGCGTCCCAGACCCACATAATAGGGTTTGCAGCATGTGTAACTAAGCAAGCACACCAGTCAGTTGTAGCAGAGTGTTAAATGATCGGCATGGGCATGGGCATCATCACCACAGTCAATGCCATGAGGTCTCAGTAGTGTCATCTGAACCAAGGGAGGTTAGTCTCACTATTAGGATATATATATATATATATATATATATATATATATATATATATATATATATATATATATATATATATATATATATATAAATATGCAGAGAGTGCAAAAGAGACTAACATTTTAGGCCAGGATATGTTGTTACATATGGTGTTTGTGTAAGGACTAAGGGGAGATACTCCAGTGTGTTTAAATTGTAAAATTCGTGGAAATGGCTCCTTAGCACCTGCTGAGAAAGCTGGTTAGAGGGGTTTCAATTTAGGCCTTGGGCAAAGCTGCTTCTGCTGGAACATAAAGTGTGCAGTAACTCTGCCTCAGTGTGAGCTGCTTCTTGCATCTTTCTATTCCTTTCCTTTCTAACTTATACAATTTTTTTTTACCCAATTACTCAATTCACTCATTAGTACTCACTCCCTATCACACGTTATGGTCCCGACCCTGGGTGAGGACTGACAGAAAGCCACAGCCACCAGAAGCCACAGCCACCCCTCTTTTTAAACTGTACGCCAGCAGAGAGTAAGGTCAATTGTGCTTTCTCAGGCTCTGGCTGCTGATTCTAATGTGTTGTAAGTGGGGAAACCCAACTGGACCCCATTGTTATTGCCCACCTTGATTTTATATGGGTCCCATCTAAGCCAGTGTGCAGTGTACAACCCAGATGGGGTCTGTGTTTAACCCCTCCTGGTCCCATTACTGACAATACTGATACTGTTTTGCTATCTGCCTTTCTCTCTGTCTCACTATTTATTTCTCATTCTCGCTTTTACTCCTCTCCCTTTTTTACCGCTTTCTCTGTCTCTTACTCTGTTCTCCCTCTATATACACTATATGTCCTAATGTTTGTGGACACCCCTTCTTATGATAGCTATCAGCTATTTTAAGTTGCACCTATTGCTGACACATATATACAAATGCACAGACACAGCTTGTCTAGTCTCTTTAGAGAAGTACTGGCAATAGAATAGGCTAATTCCAGGCGTGTGCTAGAGGGGTATAAAGCCCCTGTGGAGCAGTGGAATTGTTCTCTACAATAATGGTTGGTGCTCCATCCAACACTTTTGGGATGAGTAAAGTGGTGATCATCCAACATGCGGACCTCACTAACACTTTTGTCGCTAAATGTAAGCAAATCCTCACAGCAATGCTCCAAAAAAACAGTAGAAAGCCTTCTTCCCTGAACAGTAGAGACAGTAACTCCAACAAAAGCAGGGTAAGCTCTTTTTTAATACCCCTGATTTCAGAAGAACCCATGAATGAACAAGTGTCCCAATACTTTTGTCCATATAGTGTCTCTTTCTCTCTCTTTCTCTTTGTTGGTGTTTCTGTCTTTTTCACCCCTTATCTACCCTACTCTCTTTGTTCCTTCTCTTTTTTCACTTTCTCTCTCTCTCTTGCTATCTCGCTCTGTTTCTGTTCCCCCCAACAAACCCCCCTCCATCCTTCCGCCCCTCTCTTGGCTGTCATGTCCTACACAGAGCATCAATCAATCTGACATTATCTCACTTTAACAGCCTCCATTGCGGCTAAATCAGTGGATGTATGCTAATCTAACAGGTTGTTTGTACGGCTGAGTGGCCCAGTGGAGGCACCTCATTTATACGCAAATCTACATCCAATAAAGCCAGCTTGCTGTGACCACAGAGTCCTGTCTGAGAGAGAGAGAGAGAGAGAGAGATACTCATACAAAGCATCTCTCTTTCCAGTCTGATGCATTCATACATAACCTCTGATTGCTGACAGGCGTCAAGAAGTTGATCATAAGTGAGGATCAGTATTAGGCTGTGTAACACAAGGCCAAGCCTCTTTGAAAAATGTCAGTCTACTCTGCTCTAATCTCTCAAATCAGTCTCAGGCAGAAAACATCCATGATGAGAACTTGGGTTCACATGTATAGGAACCAGTCAGATGCTCAACCAGCTGAAAATACACTGTATGGACAAAAGTACTGGGACACCTAACTCTTAATCATTGAATTTCCATAATTCACTCAGTCTCATTTCTGAAGGTGTATGAAATCAAGCACCTAGCCATGCAGTCGGCCTTTCCACACATTAGAGTTACAGGGCAGTGATGGCACAGCGGTTAGAGCTCCAGGCTATTGATGACAAGGTTGAGCAAGGCCCTTCACCCTCTCTGCTCCCCAGGTGCTGGAGTTGGCTGCCCACCGCTCTGGGTGTGTGTGTGCTCACTGCCCCTAGTTCACTAATGTGTGTGAGTGTGTGTTCACTACCACAAATGGGTCAAATGCGGAAGACATTTTGCTGTACATAGTACAGTGAGAAGTACATGTCTAAATAGTCTATAATGCTATACTATATTAACTGATAGGGCCAGCTAATGGCTACATAGATAACAGTAAATAAAGGTTACAGCCAGAAGCTATAAACATGAGGTGATTTCAGATGGCTAGCAGATGGCTACACAAAGCTAAATAAGGATCTTCCGGTAACTACCAGATGTTGTTTAAACATAGGAAATATGGCTGATGGCTATATTGCTAAAGCTAAATACAGTTCACATGTTTACATATAGAGACAATATAGCCAGCTGACTGCTATGTGAACATCCTCAGCTAATATTTAGATTTCACTCAAATACAAAATATCACATATAATGATCTAAAGCTTATATAGCTAAAGCTAAATGCAGTTCATGTCAGTTAACAGCCAGATGTTTAGATATCCTATGTTGACGGATATGGCCAGCTAATGACAACATGGATAACGCTACATACAGTTAATAGCTAGATGTTTTAAACATGAGGTATTTTCAGATGGCTAGCAGATGGCTACACAAAGCTAAATAAAGTTCTCATCGTCAAGTACCTTCCAGATGTTGTTAAAACATAATGAATACATAAGGAGGTCTATTCTTTAGGTAACATACTGATGTTTTTACAAAAATGCTAATGTATCTGCTATAATTGGATCCAAATGGCTAGCCAATGCTATATATGCTAAAGCTAAATACAGTTAGGATGTTTACATGGAACAGTATGACAAGTTGGCAGCTATGTGAAGCTAAGTAATGTTAATATCCCCCAATATGTCCTCAAACATCCAGACTTTGTTGAAATATGATATACTATTACATATGGCTAGCTGAAGGCTAACTACCTCAAGCTGAATAGAGTTCATATCTTCAGGTAACAAGTATACAAAAATATTGGCAAAACATGCTACAGTGTCTTATTTTTGTAAATGAGATAAGTGTGAAGAACCTTTAAATAGATAAAGAACCTTTGCATTCACTTCTTTAGACCTTTATAAGGTTCTTCACATACACATTTTATTTCTGGAACCAAAAATGGTTCCTCCAGGACGTCGCTGAAAGAATCCTTTGTAGCACCTTTATTTTAAGAAGTGTAATAAACAGCCTGCATCCGTGATGGTCTAAGGCTAGTTTAAGACTAGCAAACCTGGTCTATGCCAGACTGGTGCTGGTCTGAGGCTGGTTTAAGACCAGCATACCTGGTCTATGCCGGCCCAGTGCTGGCCTAGAGCTGGTTTAAGACTAGCATACCTGGTTTATGCCAGTCCGGTGCTGGTCTTAGACTGGTTTAGGACTACCATACCTGGTCTATGCCGGTCTGATGCTGGTCTAAGGATGGTTTAGGACTAGCATACCTGGTCTATGCTGGTCTGGTGCTGGTCTGAGGCTGGTTTAAGACTAGCATACCTGGTCTATGCCAGACTGGTGCTGGTCTAAGGATGGTTTAAGACTAGCATACCTGGTCTATGCCAGTTTGGTGCTGGTCTAAGGCTGGTTTAAGACTAGCCTACCTGGTCTATGCTGGTCTGGTGCTGGTCTGAGGCTGGTTTTAAGACTAGCACACCTGGTCTATGCTGGTCTGGTGCTGGTCTGAGGCTGGTTTTAAGACTAGCACACCTGGTCTATGCTGGTCTGGTGCGGGTCTGAGGATGATTTTAAGACTAGCACACCTGGTCTATGCCGGTCTGGTGCTGATTGAGTAGTATATCCATGCTCAAACCAGAGCATATGCTGTCTTTTGCTGGTGTTGGTGACCAGCTATGTCGGTGTGGTCCATGTTGTTTTTTTTTAGAAGGGTAGCCAGTGACTGTATGAGGCTTAATACAGATTGTCATCTTCAGCAGCAGCAAGGTCCTTCTCATATGTGAGACGATATCATTGCTTTGCTGACGGCTATATAAAGCTAAGTAAATTTCACATCCTCAGCTAACAGCCACAAGGTGTTCAAACACAAGGAAAGGAAAGATGTGTCCAGCTGACAGCTATATAAAACTTAATAAAGTTCTCATCGGCAGGTAAAAGCCACGGCTGTGAGCTTTCCGTTAAGTCACACCTAGGTCACGAAAGGTAAGCAGTCAGCGTGTGTGAGTTAGCACAGGCCAGTGCTAACAAGCACCGGAGCAGGAACACTCTAATGGACTGTAGCTGGGCTCTCAAGTCGTTTCTCATTTCCTGTCCGAAGCCTTGGTGAAGGCAGGCTGGTTTCCCTCGTGTTTTCGCCACATAGCACGCTAGCTTTTAATTGGATGTGTCAAACCCTCACACAGGCTTGAGGTGCTATCGCGGGGATGTTAGTCGCGGCATGTCCGGCCTTTCTGTCACGGAGAAGGGGCTGATGACCGGAACGGAGCAAAACAGCTCCGAAGGAAAGAGGAGGAAAAACAAATGAGCTGTCAGTGAACACTTTTCGTTCTTGCGCAGGCTAACCAGCTACACTTCACGACTGTGGGAGGCTAAGAACCGGAGGTTGATAGGTCTCAGAGGGAGAGCAGTACAGGTATATTAGAGCGAGAGTGTGTGTGTGTGTGAGACAGAGAGAAAGATAGAGAGAGTGAGAGAGAAAGATCATTACATGCTAGGCTATTAGAGCACACTGTGTTCAAGGCCTTATTACTAGCAAACTACAACCTGACCTTGTGGGCTAACTGTCTCTGCCAGCTTGGCAGGAAATAGGCCATTTTCCTTAAAAAAAAAAAAAGGAAAAAAAATGGCGCAGCATCCGTTAGTCTTTTTGACGACTCTCGCAGACGACCATCAGTCAGTCGCTCTCATCTGGTTTGGGTCGAGATTCGGACCCATCTATTCCCATTAGCGCACCTGTTTCCACGATAGCAGGCCACTAACAACACCCAGCTTCGCATGCAGGCTGTGAAGCATTTCTAAACCTTCAGAGCCACCCTGTGGCCACCAGCAGTACTGCAGCAGAACTGAACTGCACCGTCTCAGCAGGAGTGGATACAGAAAAATAAGCTCTCCAGAAAGAAATGTATGCAATTTAGAGATTCAAGTGGACCACATGCACTTTCATGGCACATCACCAATTACTCTGTTGCTGTTTCCTCCTGTATTTTACCTGTAAATACAGAGTTTGCAACAGTTTTTTTTTCTTCCAATTAGCAGGAACTCCAGCACCAAATCAAGGCAGAAGACGGTTCAAAGTGACGGGTGTTGTGTCTGCATGTGATTTGGGGGGGGGGGGGGGGGGGGGGGGGAGCAAAACACTTCCTTCTGCCGTGACCTTCACAGCATCACCAACGCAGTAATTAGCGCAAAAAGAAAATAACATAAAAAAACAATTAAATATATAAATAAACAAACAAATATTACCTCCTCTCCCTCCCTCTCTCTCTCTCTCTCTCTCTCTCTCTCTCGCCATCAGAAAGAAAAGAAAAACGCATCAGTCGAGTCGCCAATGCTGGTGGCATTTCTGGTGGCCATAAAAAGGTCACCTTGCATTATTATCAACAAAACAGAGGACAGGCATAATTAAAGAAACAGGCGTAATTAAGCAAGGGCCGCAGCTGTCTTTGGGGAAGGACTTTGCATATTATGAATGATGCAGGGACTAGGGCCGAGAGTGACCTTTTGCCATGCTAAAATATTTATGTACTGCTGGTCACCGCCTCGCCGAGAGCGGACCGTTTCATGAATTATGCAAATCAGAATTAGTTAGCTCATGGGTGTCAATTAGCGGGGGAAGTGGACATTATTTCAGTTTTGCTCTCTTTTTTTTCTCACACTTGAATATGTGTGTGTGTGTGCATGGAGTGAGGGGGATGAGGTGGGTGTTAGGGCACAGAGAGGTGTGTGTGCAGAGGTTTATTGCATGGCCATTTAACATCATACATATTAATACAGTCATTAATGAATTGTCCTTCCCTATCCACAGGAATCTCCTCAGTGTGGAGAACGGAGCGGAGTGACTTTGCACGCCTTCCTACGCTTTCCATTGACCGTGGGATACCAACGCAGCACTGACCACGCTTCGGAAAAGGACTCGAGTGACTCGAATGAAACTAACCAACTTAACACCCTTTAAAGGCAAATAAATCCAGTATGAATTTTTCTGTTTCTACTTTAATGTAATGTAGGCTAGAACTTTATTCTTATGGTCCGCTGTAGACGCTCAAAAGATGCTCACCTTGTCTTTAAACTCTGAAACTACAGGTTTATTAATCTTTAGGCAAATTATCCAGTATGAATTTTTCTAATTCTTTTGTGGTAGAACTTTATTTTGATGTTCCACTATAGATGCTTCGGAGATGCTCACCTTGCCTTTACCCCCTGAAACTACAGGGTTATTAACCCTAATACAAATTATCCAAAGACAAATTATCCAGTATGAATTTTTAGATTCTACTATGAGAAATTTATGGTAGAGCTATATTTTGCTGGTCCACTGTGGATGCTCAGGAGATGCCTACCTTGTCTTTAATCCCTAAAACTACAGTTGTATTAAGCAGTTATTAATCCAGTATGAACTCTTCTCAGTTTCTGATTTTAATGGTCTACTGTATACGCTCAGTAGATGCTCACCTTGTCTTCAAACTCTGAACCTACAGGTGTATTAATCCTAAAACAAAATATCCAGTATGAATTTTTCAGATTTCATACTGGATGAGATTTCAGAGAAATTTATGGTAGAGCTTTTTTTGATGGTCCACTGTGAATGCTCAATCAGTTAATGCAGTATGAAATTCTCAGTGTCTCAGTTGTAATGGTCCGCTGTAGACGCTCAGTAGATGCTCACCTTGTCTTCAACCTCTGAAACTACAGGTGTATTAATCCTAAGGCAAAATATCTAGTATGAATTTTTTTGATTATACTTTTAAGAAAATATTGGACCACTCTATTTTGATGGTCCACTGTAGATGCACAGGAGATGCTCACTTTGTCTTTAACCCATGAAACTACTGGTTTAATAATTGCTTGATAAAACAGCTCCAGACATGCTCAAGATTTCAATATCTTTTTATTTTATTTTTATCTCATGTGGTAATATGGGCCACAGAGGTCACAGATACTAAATCCATCATTATTTTACTTTCTTTAGTTAGGCAAACAATTTTGCTCATTTTAAGTAACCAGTGCCACAGAAGACTGAAGCCGCCCTACCTAAAATAAGTAAGTAATAAATATGTCTGCAGATATGTTGAATTATCTTAAATCTACAGCTATATTCTAATGATACAATAACATATTTGCAGTGTAAAGCAACGTATCTTATAAGCCCTAAATTTCTGACCAGTGACCCTCTAGCCCCCCCAGCTAATTAATTCAGAAGGTGACCCTGGAGTACCTGTACTTCCCCGGAGAGTTCGGGTTCCCCCAGACACCGGTCGACATGACAACATCACCGCGGCAACAACGAAGATGACCCGCAGGAGCCACACAGACCTCCCTGATGGTCCCATTCTGAGAAAAAGACAGGATAGGAGAGTAAAGCATTTAGAAATGAGCCAGATAGTGTTCTTATTGGACTAGATTTTTTATATTTGTAAATTTTTATAACACATCAACGCTTGGAATGCTTGTAAGTGTCTCTCATATCTGGCATAAGCCTTTTGTGGCTGGTCCAGGCAAAAATTGGATGAATTCTGCCCACATTTTGTACCCATTTTGTACCAAACAGCCTCACTGAGTCTGAATGCTCAGTTTTTGTGCCTGGAAAAATGGCCCACTTTGCATCGCTTTCCCTTTTGTCTTTCAAAAACAGGCATAAAGGCAACTGTAATGTCGAGGCAACTGTAATGAGAAACTATAACATTTAATATAGGCCTATAATAAAGGCCACAGGCACAGTGGCTAGGCAGAGCTCCGAGCATGAAACATAAACGTAAAGAATATTTAACAGAATAGCCTTGTTTCAACCCTCAACTCGCACTATGCACTAACGGCACACTGTTAGTAGGCCGGGCTACATGCAGTTTGCGTAATACGCGGCAGCCTTAGTAAAAAAAAATAGAGTGTTCATTTTAACATCAGTGCTCATACGCAGATCTGGCGGTGTGTGTGTGTGTGTGTGTGTGTGCTTAATGGACATGGGTTTTTACAGTGTAGTGTAAAGGCAGCGCTCTCTCTGTAGGTAGTCTCTAGCAGTCACCATATCTAAACAGTGAAATTACTATTTTCATTACCAAGCCAGCTCATCGTTCAGGGTGGTGTCTTACCAGCAGGCCTCTGTTTATCTATCTGTCAGTATATTTATCTAACTAACAATGTGTCATTCTGTCTGTCTGTCTATATGTCTGCCTATCTATGTCTGGCCAAAAATGATTAAATAATTGAAAACTGATTATATTTGATTTATCCTTTCACCACCCACAAACATGCTCTTGCACAGCTACTACAGTTGAGTTGAAAAAGCTTTACAGAAGGCTGGCAAAAGCTCCACTCAATCCTAATGAAAAACTGAGGACTGTGTTTTAATTAGAGTTAATTAGAGCTGGACCATGTTGTAGTAATTAACACACACACACACACACACATCTCTGAATTTTGTATCTGTATCTGTGAGCTGCACTTTACCATTAGGTTGAAGGAGAGATTTGTCAATATTTGTCAATCAAGTCAAAGCAGGTGAATCAGCATCTCTACAAGCTTCTGGTGCTCGAGTGCATAGATGCAGTCTCACCCAGCGGTCACTTTCTGCCCAACACTGACCGGTCACACTGTGTCCCGCGGGACAGACGAGACGGACATCTCTCACCCCACTCTGTGCACCTCTGTGACTGTGCAAAACCTGAGAGAGAGAGAGAGAGAGACAGAAGCACAAAGAGTGAGAGAGTAGGAGAGAGAGAGATGTGGAAGAGGGGTGAAAAAAAAGGAAAAGAGAACGGGTGAGTGAAAGAGGGACACCTTCAGAGACATGTGGCCTAGGGGCTCCAGTTCACACTCTTTACTCCAACACACACACACAAACACACTGTCTCACACATACACAAATACACTCTGATTCATTCACACATATAGACACACTGAATCATAGACTCACATACACTGATTCACACGCAGTCACACACACACAGTAAGAGTGCCGACGAAACTGATTTATTGTTTACAGTGACTCACCTACCCGCCGGCTCTGAGTGATCTCACCATCACACACACACACACACACACACACACTCTTCAGGAGAGAGAGGCCACCAGCAGAGATCCAGCAACCAACATATACACACACACTTAATGCAGCATCTCACTGGGGTCTCTCTTTCTATCTCTCTCTCTCTCTCTCTCTCCACACACACACACACATTAAATATCCCTGGACACAGTATCATGAGCTCAGGTTCGGGACACAGTAAAGGTTCTGTGTGGTTCCTCTCCATACTGGAATGTCAGTGGCCTGTGAGGGAGAAGTTAGGAGACCCCACATTTGTAACTATTTAAACTGCCTACAATTAGAATCAGGTGCAGCACATCAGCTGTGGATGATTAGAGCATGGTTAGAGAGAATTGTGGAGAAGCCTGTCTTATTTAAACCTTACATTTACATATCAGCCATTACAATAAAACCACTGAAATGTAAAGTGAAGTGAACCACGAATCATCTGGTTCCAATGACACTTGTTAAGAGGTGAGATCTACAGCAAGTAAAAAGTCAGTTCCTGGAGGTGATGTGTCAGAAGCAGGAAAAGTGTGCAAGCTGCCAAGTGACAAGAACAAACCTGTGATGGCTAGACTGCTGAAGTGAGTGGTTTCATCATCACAAGAACCAAAGAGCTCTCTGAGGCCTTCAGAAATAAGGTTGTAGATGCAGATGAGTCTAAGAAGCAGGTTAACAAGAACAATCCGTTGTTCCACTGTTCAGAAAATAATTACAGGTAAAACAACTGCCAACATGGCAACTGCCAACATCTGTTTATCTATCTGTTTATCTATCTATCTATCTGTCTATCTGTCTATCTATCTATCTATCTGTCTATCTATCTATCTATCTATCTATCTATCTGTCTGTCTGTCTGTCTGTCTATCTATCTATCTATCTATACATCCATCCATTGTCTATTTGTCTGTCTGTCTATGAATGCAGGACTATTTTTTTATGCAGATCTATTATAATTACATTGACATTTATATGGATTACATGAATGTCTTTTGTATTATTGGAGAAATGATGTGAAACTAATAATCAAAAACGTGAACATTAATATGTAACAGCACATATTTAACATTTATCTCTTCAAATCCTGCCATTAACTGGTTAATTCAGGTGTGAAACTCTATTAGCAAAAAAACCCAAAAAAACATTTAAAGCATTCAGCAGCTTCATAATAAACCTGAGTGAAAAAATCTTAGAGAGGACAGTAATCCTGTGGTAATCCCACAGTAATCCGATTATGGCATGTTTTTGTGGAATATCCTACAGATCTGGTTTCTGATTAAACTTTAGTCGTGTACTTTTGTAATCGCTACCTTATTACAGTTTCGGTGTAATCCACTCAGCACTGAACAGACTGAGCATGTCCTGCTGCAGGTTTCAGTCTGACTGCTCAACTACACACACAGACCACACAGGCAGACCGCCTGCTCTCTTTTGCCCCCTTGTGGCTGAATGCTGTCAGCACCATTTACACCTTCACCAGTTAAGAGCTGAAGTTGGTAACACAGTTACCAACAAGATGCTGTTTCAGTGTTAAGACACAAAACACTGAGACCTCTTAAGTGGGTGTGTGTGATAGCAGTTAGCAGTAAAGAAAAACGTCAGCTTGTCGGTAGAGAGGTAGAGAGGAAAGGCAAGAAAGATGCGTAGACAGAGTGATAAGGAGATATGAGTGATAAAGAGATAAGGAGACCCCTATACTGCCCTGGAGCAGTAAACATGAACCTATTGGTACCATGCCTACTGTCTGGCATAGAGGGCTATAAAGCTCCCCAGTATTGAGCTGTGGAGCAGTGAAACTGTGTGGAACTCCAATACTTTTGGGAGCTAGGGAGTTGGGGGTGAGGTGTGGGGGTGATCATCCAACATCCTACAATCTGACCAAGGTATGCTATTGTTGCCGAGTGCAACCAAATCCTCACAGCAATGCTCCAAAATCTAGTAAAAAGCCTTCATCTCTGGACAGTAAAGACAGTTACCCCAAGAAAAGCATGATATACCCTTTTTAATACTCTTGATTTTTGGAAACAATGAACAGGCAGGTGTCCCAATACTTTTGTCATAAAGTGTAGAGAGAACAGAAAAAGAGATCAGAATAGCAGTATGACGTAGGAGAGAAGCAAGCCAAGTGCTATGTGTGTATGTAGTTTGCTTCAATAACAAAGTAGTCTCATGTGTGTGTGT